>NC_045439.1:48818060-49118060 GCF_002776525.5 Piliocolobus tephrosceles | reverse complement strand
TTTGCAAAACAACACAAACAAAAAAGACAAAGCCTTTTGTATAATATATAACTGTAGTAAAACCTGTAACTACCTTTTGGTGGAGGAAAGAGATTTTTGTATTCTTCTTTGGGCTTTTTAGTAATTTCCAAATGTCCATGTATTATTTGGATTCCATAGTAACAGTTTAAACTTTGATAGTGGAATTATAGATTCTTACCCTCTAGAAAGTTCAGTAATACATTGTTTTATAAGGTCTTTTTAAAAACTTCACTCCTACGAGATCGGGCCACTGCACTCCAGCCTGGATGACAGACTCTGCCTCAAAAACAAAATAAAACAAAACAAAACAAAAAAACCTGCTTCACTCCTAAAGACTCCTATTTACAGGATCTTTTCTATATAAGAAATTTTCAAATAGGCGGGGCCAGGGGGGAATCTTAAAAATACGCATAATGTTTTATGATAAAAACATTAGGTACTTCAAAGTCCAAAAATAAAAACCGCGTAAATGGGTAAACAAGTCCATAAGGATGTCCTAATTTTACGATATCATTCTAAAATATTACACCAGGAAGCTAATTACAGACTCATTTGAATCTGACCAAACAAAACATCTTTCAACTACCCTTCTTCCCATTCTAGTATTCCTTTACTAATCCACAGAAAGTTTTTCCAGGTGGTCCCCCGCAATTCTAAGGATTTTCAGACATTATGACTCACCTTAGTAATCACCGAGATGTTCTGTTTTTTTCAGCACGACTGCCAAAAAACCCAGTCACTGTTAAGTCACACAACCATTTTCTAGTCTTGGGCCCCACCAACAGAGCAGCAGGGTTTAAAACAGAGATACTGAGGGTAACCATTGGGATCTATCCAGTACGACTAGGTCACTCACTGGAAATGCCAACATGCCTTTCACTTTTTTATGAATACTTTTGAGCAAAATCACTGTTACGAATATAAAACTGATTCTGCTTAGTTGTTTTCTTACCGAGAAAACTTAGTCCACGTGGATTACTGACGATATGTCACATTTAAGAAATTACTCCATTCTATAAAACTAGTCAATTTATACTCCACTTCCACCATTTATAAATACGTTTCGTTTAACAGAATACAAAATGTTAACAGAACAAGATCAACGTCTATCTTATCGGGAACGTCCTTTTAAGATGTTTTCAGTACCTGCACAACCACTCTTTCCTTTCAAAAAGCAGCATAAGCCTCGCGCAGTGACACAGACGCTTGTCTAAGGTCACAGAAGCAACGTCTGTGCTGGCAAGTAAATTCCTCAGCATCCAGAAAGCCAGCGCTTTCTCCAGTTTCCTCACAGCTTTTCCGCGTGAGGAGCACGCGGAAACTTCTACCTATGCAGAATGTTTCTAAGAATCACTTCTCCCCTGTCTTAACTAAAGAGACTCCCATAGATTGTGCCAATCAGGTGGAGAATATGGCAAGTATCCAAAATGCTCTTCCAAAGACAGGAAAGACTGCTCAGAGAGAGACAGAATTCAGAAAATCTCTCACATTCTCGAAAGCCCGAAAAAGCACCGCCAAGAAAGACGTTTCCCTCTCCTCCACCTCTTTTTCTCTCGGCGGGAGAGGAAGCCTCGCCCCCATTCATCCCACCCCTTCTCCTCACCCCGCCGCAGGGAGAACTTTTACCATGGCTTCCTGCGGCCCCTCCACTTCCGGTGCCGGTGCCGCTAGAGCTGCGCCATCCCCCCCAGTCAATCGGACAACCATAGCCTCCAACTGACCTTTCTGACAGCTCTGAGACTCCTCCGGCCAAGACTAGGTGCTGTCCTGGAGGAAACGGTGAAGGACGGACGCACAAAAACCAATCTACCGGATGAAAACTCCGTTCCCTTCTTGCCAGAAACATAAAAGGCGATGGAGCTACGCCGACCGCTGCCGAGACAAAATGGCGCCGAGAAGCTGGTTTAGCGCAGGCGCCTTGGAAAGACCCTGCCCCGCCCCCGTGCAAGCCCCTGGCTGCAATTCTGGGTTCCGTTTCCATGGGACACTCCGCCGCCAATCCTCATGCCGAACTGCTCTTCCTGACCCCTCAATTCGCCAATCAGTGCCCAGTCAAGCACATCCGGAGTCGTCTCTACCAATCATTTCTCAGGACTAGCTTACTCAATAACCAACTCTCCAATAACGTTGGTCTTCGGCAAAAGCCAATCATAAGTGGAAGATGTCCTACCTGCTGTTTTTCGCACCAATCCATGAAGTTTCAGAGCTACATCCAATGAGGACGGCAGGTAGCGAGGTCCTATCCGCAGCTCTTCGGCGTCATGAGCAGCCAATAGGAGTTCGTGTAGAAGCGAGTCTGCTCAACAGCTTGTTATTTGGTGGATTGTGGCAGTAAATCGGGGCGAGTGGGGAACCGGGCGCAGGAACTGCAGCCGCGGTTGGGAGTGGTGCTGCCTGGACGGGGGCCCACGGAGGTCAGAGGGGAGGAGGACTCTGGAGCTGACAGCGCGCACTTCACCCGCAGTTGGTAGGTAGGGAGAGGGGAATCGGGGGATACTGAATGGACGAAGCGGCAGTGGCAGCAGCTGCTGCTGCTGCCCTGGGTCCCGGTGCAGTTGGAAGCTTTGGAGGTGGGGAGAGGGATGCTAGGCAAGTGGCGCGGCGAGCGCAAGAGAAGGGGCCAGCCATGGAGCAGCGGCAGCAACTGCAGGAACCGTCGCCGCAGCTGCAGCCGCTTCGTCCGCTTCCCCGGGTTCCCGGGAAAATGGCTGTGGGGCTGGCCGCGCCGCTAAGTTTGCTTCCGCGCCGTGAGGAGCGGGCTGCTTGGGGGAGCCGTTCCCCAACTCCGCGGCGCGTCCACCTCTGCGGAGTCCGTGGCAGGACTCGAGGGGCTGCGAGCTGATACCTCTCTGGGCTGTACAAAAAGTTGAGGCGGGCGCTGGGAGGAGGCAGTGGCTGCTGCGGTGCGGCTCCCCTCCCCTCCCACACCCTGTCCGGGCCACCTCCCCTCCTCCTCCTCTCAGTCCCCCGCCCCCTCCCCCGCGCGGGTCTCCCGGGGCTCTGGCGGCTCCCGGCTGAAGGCCGCGGCCCCTGCCCCTTTGGGTGAAGGAGCGCTTCTCCTTCCTGACATGGTGCAGAGCAAAGGAAGGAGAGCAATGGCGCCGTGACACTCCGCTGCCGCCACCGCGGGCCCGGGGCGGGCTGAGGGGGCCGAGCGGCGGAGGCGGGGCGCGGGCCGAAGTCGGGGTATCCGGGGGACAGCGGAGCGGAGGCTCGGCGGTCGCCTCCGCGGGGGACCTGGGGAAGCCCGAACGGCGCTCTGCCCTTTTCCGGAGCTATCTGTCTTGGGGCTCCGAGTTGAGCATTCCGGGTCAAAGTGGCCAGCGAGGCGGGGGCGCGGTGGGCCGCTGGCAAGCTCCGGGGCGGAACGGGCTGCCCTTTGGCGCGCGTGGGGTTCTCGCTGCCCCCTCCGCTCTTGCATCCTGGCTGCCCTCGGAAGGGGTCTTGTCCCTTGGCTGGTGAGGATTCTGCCCCTCCCCGCTGGCGTTTGTTTACTTTCTTTCCCTTGGTCGCTCCCTGCAGTTGACTGATTCTGTCTGTGCCTCTTTCCCCCTCCCCGTAGTTCTAGCGACTGCGAAGATAGCTCGCTGAGCTGGAACCCCACAGATCACCAACAAAAATGAAGGTAAGTGGAGTCAACGCTGCCCTGATCCTCGCGCCTTGGACACTGCCAGTCGTCAGGCTAGTGCCGTGGAATGTCATTTGTTTTGCTCCTCAAAATTGATGTTCCTACTGATCAGCAGTTTCGGCATAGGAGGATGTGTTGAATGGGTGAGAAATGATCTGTGTGTCTAAATGCGGAGTTTGGGCCCTCTCTGTAGCAGTACTTTGGAAAGGCTGGTGCAGCCTTTCAATTGTTGTCCATTCGGATAGTATTTTTAAACACTTCCTGTGTTGGCAGCAACCTTTGCAGAAGTAAAGCTTTTGTCCTGCTTTGGTTCTTTGGGGGATTTTTCGAAAAATTTTTTCTTCCTCAGTGCCAGTGCGATTTTGTAAAAGAAAGAGTACGTGGATTAAGTAATGAAAATATCATTTCTTCTGTGTGTAAAGTGAACTTATGTGGCTAAAATATTTTAAGTTGAACTATAATAATAGTTTTAGTTAAATCTTTCCAGTAAATATTTTAAAACATATACTTATTCTAAAAAGATACATACTCTACTGAGGATGACTGCAAATATCGATATGTGGATGGTTAAAGGGAAAGGGTCTCATATAGCATTCTTGAATGCTGTGGCCATTGAATGTTTCAGGTCAGATTTTTATTTGCCAAAAGCATTCCTATTCAATTTGTATTTTTTGTAAACGTTCTTAAAAGGTAGCCAATTCCTGTCTTATTTACCGTTTCAGTATATTAAGCTCTGAAATATAGCATTTTCCCAAACTTTCTCATGGTTTTCTATTTTCTCCAAGTAAATGACATGTTTAACCTTCTTTAATATTACTTGGGAAAACTTATTAGAAAACAAAAAATCATTTTCTACTTAAAAACGTATCTCCAAAGTGTACATTGTTAACTTTGCACTTAACAATGTTAAGTTGGACTTGTATGGATACTCTTTAACTTCTGAAAAAAAAAAAAAAAGGTAAAATGACAGATTGAGATAGCAATCATCTTGTTACTGTAAAGATTAAAATGAATGGTAGAGTGAAATTTCTTGCATCATTCAATGTATCATTCTGGTCATGTCCATTTGCTGAAAGTAGATGTTTCTTAGTAACGCTTATGTTTTTAAACTAAGAAGATCAGTATGGTAAACTAGGTATGTCTACAAGTCTTGAACCATCGATTCATATCTGCATTCATCAGCTGGATTCGGACTTAAAACCTTTCAAATGCAGCTTTTAGCAAATGAATTTTCCAAATTGATACTCTCCTTATGAAAAGATGTTACCTTTATGTAGCTTTGTCAGTAAACAATTATGTATAGTTAGTGTTAATTTTAGTAGCAATATTTATTTTAATTTGAAAAATTCCAGGTAGCTATAAATGAATAACTTAGTTTTATGATATGTGTAATATGAAATATTTTTTCTGATTTTTTTATTTTTCTGCTTATATAAATAGTAGAATTTTTGAAAAATTTTGTATCTGGAGAAAAAACATTATATTTACTCACTGATAATTTTAAATTACAACTTTAAAACATTTTATCATATCAGGACATCAGTCTATAAAATGAAAGGTTGCTCATCAAGTGTTTGCTTTCGGGTATTTTTCAGATTTTCAATGATATTAATAAGCAAGTCATTTTGATATTTTTCATGCTTCAAACACAACCTTTTAATGAGACTTGAGATTGGAGTAGGGAGGCATAGTAATGACATTCACAGTTTATGTTCCTTTCACCAGGCGGCGGATGAGCCTGCCTACCTGACAGTGGGAACTGATGTCAGTGCCAAGTACCGGGGTGCCTTCTGTGAGGCAAAAATTAAGACTGTGAAAAGGCTGGTGAAAGTTAAGGTAATATTTGTTTTTATGCAATAGTTTTATTAGCTCTAGATTGTAGAAATTTGGGGAGAGAGAGACTGCAAATCAGCATGTTATTGAGTCATTATATGAAAATCCTTTATATACTATACTTACAGGAAAAAAGCACATCAAAATTCAAGAAATAAAGAACTCAAAAGGAGAAATTATTCCAAAATGCTACCACCAAAATACCATGCTCATGATATTTCCTGTCGTTTGGATCTTAACTATTTGTGGTAGCATACTTGGACTGTAATCTATTTTCTCCCCTCATTTAATGTTCAGGTAGAAACAATTTCAATGTTTAGGAAAATATAAATAACAATGGGAATTATGTTTTCAAGACAGTGTAAAAAAGCATTGAAAAAGTTTATTTTGGGGCTGGGCATAGTGGCTCATGCCTGTAATCCCAGCACTTTGGGAGACTGAGGCGGGTGGATCACCTGAGGTCAGGAGTTTGAGACCAGCCTGACCAACATGGTGAAATCCCGTCTCTACGAAAAATACAAAAATTAGTAGCTAGGTGTGGTGGCGGGCACCTGTAATCCCAGCTACTCAGGAGGCTGAGACAGGAGAATTGCTTGAACCCGGGAGGTGGAGGTTGCAGTGAGCCAAGATCATGCCATTGCATTCCAGCCTGGGCAACAGAGCGAGACTCCATCTCCAAAAAATAAAAAAATTAACCTGGCATGCACATCTGTAGTCCCAACTACTCGGGAGGCTGAGGCAGGAGAATCGCTTGAACCCAGGAGGTGGAGGTTGCGGTGAGTCGAAATCGCACCACTATACTCCTGGGTGATGGAGGCTGACTAAAAAAAATATACATATTTTTGGCTGTGCAAGGTGGCTCACACTTGCAGTCCCAGCACTTGGGGAGCCTGAGTGGGGGGACTGCTTGAGCCAAGGAATTCAAGACCAGCCTGGACAACATAGTGAGACCTTGTCTGTCCAGAAAAAAAATTAAAAAATTAGCCAAGTGTGGTGACAGGCACCTGTGGTCCCAGCTACTCTGGAGGCAGAGGTGGGAGAATTGCTTGAGCCTGGGAGGTCAAGACTGCAGTGAACTGTGATTGTGCCACTGCACTCCAGGCTGGATGACAGGGCAAGACCCTGTCTCAAAAAGAAATTTTTTTTAAAGATGCTTTTACTCAGAAATAACTTTTTTTGGTGATTCCTGCCAGTAATTTTCTTATATGAATATATTTTTAATAGTCTTTGTTACTTTATGCTAAATACAAAAGTAATCTATGCTTATTATAAACATTTTTAACATAGAGGCATATAAGTTCATGAAATCTTCTTAAAAAATTTTATTTAAGTTGATTAATAATTTCACATATTCATTGGCTACATAGTCATGTTTTGATACATATAATGTATGGTGATTAAATCAAGATAATTTGCATATCCATCATCTCAAACATTTTTCATTTATTTGTGTTGGGAATACTCAGTATCCTCCTCTTAGCCATTTGAAACCATGTAATATAGCATTGTTAACTAGTCATCCCGTAGTGGTGTAGAACACTGTGAAAGTCCTCCTTGATATGACTCCAAAGAGATTTGATGTGGTCTTCCAGATTTTTTTTACTGTGCCAGTCGTAAAATTATTGTCATTGGTATTGGATCATGCTACATTGCAGTTTGCTTTATTCACTTGTGTATCTGATGTTTTCCTACCAGAATTAAGCACCATAAAAGGAGGAAATGTCTAACTTGTTCTATGCCCAACACATAGAGTAGTGCCTGATACACAGTGGACACTCAAAATTTGTTGAATAAATCAATGAACTAGAGGAGTGATTCCTAAAGTGTGGCCCCAGACCAGTAGCATCAGCCTTACTTGGGAACTTGTTCCAAATGCAAATTTTCCCCACCCCAGATCTACTTCATCAGAAACTCTGGGGGTAAGATCCAGTAATTGTATTTTAATAAGCCCTTTAAATATTTCTGATGCATGTTAAAAGTTTAAGGATCAGGTTGGGCACAGTGGGTCATTCTTGTAATCCCAGCACTTTGGGAAGTCAGAGTGGGCAGATCACTTGAGGCCAGAAGTTTGAGACCCACCTGGCCAAAATGTTGAAACCCTGTCTCTGGTAAAAATGCAAAAAATTAGCCAGACATGGTGGTGCATACCTGTAATCCCAGCTACGTGGGAGGCTGAGGCATGAGAATTGCTTGAGCTGGGGAAGCGGAGGTTGAGACCCTGTCTGGGGAAAAAAAAAAAAAGTTTGAGAAACATTGACTAGAGGAGTGTGATTTGTAGAGTAAATAGATGTATCTATGATTATTATAAAACTTATGTTTCAATTTTCTTGATGAACCTTCAAGTATTATTAGGATAGGATGTCAATTGACATTCATTTCTTTTTGTTTCATATAGTGTTTTTATCATGTCAGCTATATAGGATTTGATTACTCTATATTTATTTGGGATTCTTTAACAATTCAAATTGGTATTAGTATTGTGTGTGTGTTCTTATTTACTTAAAATTAATACAATGATTGTTTTAGGAGGTCTTATCATGCATTACCTAGATTTTGAATTTATTTGGACCATCTGTTATTTGGACCATAGTAACCAGCCATCTATTATGGATGGTTACTCTGTGTATTTAGATGTGTAGTAGAAGGGAGCACTTGTTTGTATCATTGCATATTATGATTATTGTTTAGCTTCACTTTATAAAGGATCAGAGTTGTGGTTTTAATTTGTTTACCTTTCATATAAGCAATACAGTTTGATACTGTTTTTTTTTCTTTGTGTACTTGGTGACAGTCAGAACCTTTTGTGACTTGTTGATAAAAAGCCGTAAAGGCATTTTTTTTTTTTTACAGTAATCACTACAGATTATTATATAGTTCATTCATTCAGTAAACAGTTATTGAGTGCTGGTAATATGCATTGACACTTGCTAACTGTTGGGGATATAGCAATGAAGGGAGGACTCAGCCCTCAAGGAGCTCACAGTTAATAAGAGAATGTAGTAAGTATTATAGCAGAGGTCACCACAGGGTGCTAAGAAAGCATAAATTAAAGACATTATTGTTACAGTGTTACTGTAAATGTATTTGTTTTAAAAGTAATATGCAAATTATCGTGCAAAATGTTTTTCAGGTACTCCTGAAACAGGATAATACCACGCAATTGGTACAAGATGACCAAGTAAAGGGTCCTTTAAGAGTATGTATGTTGTACAGTTTAAAATCTAAAATAATCATAGATTTATACTGTATTTACTGAATTTACATTTCTACATAGGCTTAACATTTATGAGAACGTTAATCAGAAAACAATACATATGAAGGGTTTAAATATAATTAGTATAAATTATGATATTGCAATGGCTGTATTCTAAGTTTTAGAAGACTAAACATCTTCTAGAAGGGTAATTTAATATATATAAACATGTTAAGTTTTTCACCTACCTTTCTGTTATGAATTCTTGAACTGGATACCTGGCTTTGTTTTGCAAATTGTTGCTGTAGCTGAGGTGATGTTTAGCCTTCTAAGTTGAGTATCATAACCAATCTTCGGTGGTTCTAATTTACCAAGCAAACTATGTTCACTTCCTAATTCAATTTAATAAATACCTAGATTATGTTTTCCAGCCATTTCTGGCCATTTGTTTATGTAATAAATCTGTTATATCAGAGTACCATTTTGGTTAATATCTGATATACAAAGGTCTGGAAACTGAAAGAAGGTCAACTGGTCCATCCCTATCTCTCCAGGTGAACCTTTATCTAAAAGATTCCTTAAATATGCTGAATCTAATATTCGTATTTCTGTGAAAGAAAATTGATGCTATTTTGGTTGTCTTATAATTTTACAGTTCTTCTATTTAATTTTCTTGAAGGCAGTGTGATATAGTGGAAAAGCTCTAAAGTAAGATTTAAGAGACTGGGCTGTCATGCTGGACTCTGCAAATTATTTTCTCTTTCTGAACTGCAATTTTCAGTGTGTAAAGTAAGGGTAATAATAGCTACCTAAATTTTGTCAAAGTGTTTTGGGGCTCAAATTGCATAATACATAGATAAGTACTATGAATGATAAAGATCTAAGACAGTGTAAGATAGAATTATCATAAGTATGGTATTTATTTTTCTTACCTAGATAATAGAGTTGGTGGAAGTGATTTGGTTTATTTGTTTAAATTTGGTAAGGAAATTTGGATTTCACATTTTAGGTTGGAGCTATTGTTGAAACAAGGACATCTGATGGATCTTTTCAGGAAGCTATTATCAGCAAGTTGACAGATGCTAGTTGGTATACCGTGGGTAAGTAATTAAGTAATTTAACACATTTAACACATAGATTTGATTTGGACTTTGCGTGTATCTGTGTTTTGTGGATAGACCAAATCATTGTGTTGGTGGGGAAATATGTATTATTTCCTATCAGTTTACTGGATATAGCTGGCTAAAATTCTAAGAATGTCCTGTAGGTAACAAAAATAATTATCTCTTACAGTAACTTGGCCACTTGTGTCTATTTCATCCAAGAATGTACTTCTATTTTAGGTTATTTTAATGTTTCTCTTCAAGAAGGTTAGATCACATTATTGTGATCACTTTTTCTATTAAAATTCCGTAGTTGTGATCTTTATTGTATTGCTGCGTATTTTATATAAGGGTAATGTAGATGTTGCCAGACAATTTACAGATTTAAAAAATCTTGACCATAGTAGATTCAAGAATAGGTGATTGTAACTTAGTTTTTGATTTTTGACACAATGTGGGTGCTCATATTAACAGCTTTCAAGGTCGGATACGGTGGCTCATGCCTGTAATCCTAGCACTTTGGAAGGCTGAGGCAGGTGGATCACTTGAGGTCAGAAGTTCAAGACCAGCCTGGCCAACATGGTGAAACCCCGTCTCTACTAAAAATACACAAATTAGCCAGGTGGTAATGACGCATTCCTGTAATCCCAGCTACTCAGGAGGCCGAGGCACGAGAATCACTTGAGCCTATGAGGCGGAGGTTGCAGTCAGCCCAGATAGTGCCACTGCACTCCAGCCTGGGTGACAGAGTGAGACTCCAGCCTGGGTGACAGAGTGAGACTCATTCTCAAAAAAAAAAAAAAAAAAAAAAAGCAGCTTTCAAGAAAGAGATAGATGTTCCTAATATGAATGCATTCTTAACATTCCATTCATAATCTTATACTGGCTTCATATAACTTTACTGTATTAATAGTAAGAAGCAACAAGTGTCATAATACGTGTAAGTTAAAACCTAAAAGTAGTACTTAAATAGTTGCTGTCATTATGTTGATGAGAATAGCATTAGGTAGCATTTCCAAATCTCCTCTCAGTACTTTCAAACTACACAGTCCTGTGGATAACATCCAATCTATAGCATTGTTGGTTTTTATACTTATTTCTTCGTTTAAGAGGTATAATTATTTTGTGGTTTTCTTGTAGAAATAAAATAAATGACCATTTAGGCTTACTTTTAGTTTACTTGATTTGTTGCTTTGGGTAAAAATCATTCCAGTTGATGCTCAATGTTGTGAAGAACTATGCTTTGGTTAAAAATTTCTCTGTCTTTCCCTGTGCCTTCTATTAGTAGTACCAGTTTGCTGTGTGTAACTACTTTTTTCGAACCTCTTTTATTCTTCCTATACTTGCTAGAATTTAGTGTTGGTTCACAATGGTGCTATTATTCTGAACTACATATTTTTAGGAAGCTTAGTTGTGGCTATTGATATTTGTTAAATATTTAAAAACTAAGTGGCCAAATGTGGTGGCTCGCACCTGTAATCCCAGCACTTTGTGGGGGCGAGGTGGGTGGATCACTTGAGGTCAGAAGTTCGAGATCAGCCTGGCCAACATGGCAAAACCTCATCTCTATTAAAAATACGAAAATTAGCTGGGTGTGGTGGCGGGCGGCTGTAATCCCAGCTACTCATGAGGCTGAGGCGGGAGAATCACTTGAATCTGGGAGGCCGAGGTTGCAGTAAGCCTAGATCATCTCATTGCACTCCAGCCTGGGCAACAAGAGCAAAACTATCTCAAAACAAACAAATAAAAACTAAACTTAATGTTAACTCTTAGAGATTAAGTAAATATACCTTTGCTGTATTAAACTAAGACCTGATAAAAATTACAGGTGTGTGTAGAATCACTGGAAAATATATGATGGATATTCAGACACTAATATTGCACATTATATTATATTCACTATAAAGGTTGTACTCACGTTACTTGTGAAGCTTTACTGATAAAATGCGTATGCTCAACAGAAGGATTACTTTTCAAGTGTTCTCATTTTGGGTTTCTTCATCCCAGAGTAGTTATTCAATTATGAATAGCAACCTTTGTCCTCTACATGAGTAGCATTTTAGTGTTTCTAAAAACTAGTCACTACTAAGCATTCTCTATGGTGATTTTCTGTGTTGGATAATTACAGAAGAAATTGTATAATTCTTGTTCTCAAAGAGCTTTAGAATCTTAATTGCATATAATGGAGGTATCAAGCATTAGTGTACATAAGAATCACTTGGTGCTTGCTTAGAAAAATGAGGATTTGAGGACCCCAAGCCTCTCCAAATAGTAGGCCTGGCGTTGGCAATACAAGAATGTTTTAGTAAGCTTGTCAGTGATTCTGATGCAGGTAGTTCACACTTATAAAAACAGGGAGAAACAGATTTATTTGGGAGACAAATTCAAAATATTAAAGATTTTTGCAGCTACATGCATGAAGAAAATTCATAAAAAGATTTTGAAAGGCACTGTTCCATTCAGAAAACTCAAGATAGCACTGCTATGAAGAACATTTAGATATTGAAGGAAGTGGATCACATAAAGAATGATCAGAGTATTATGACCTGAGTTACCAGTCGATTTAAAAAAATGGTAAAATGAAATGTAAAACCTCTTGGCTCATGAGCATCCTCTATTTTTCTTTCAGTGAGTACCCGCTACGTATTGGGTTTAATTGCTCCTTTCTGGAATTTTTCTTGATTTCTAGTTCCTAGCAAAGTGTTATGTGGGTATAATCAGAAAATTTTTCAAAGTGTTTATGACCTCCATTACCTTTTCGGTTTCATGAGATACCAGAAATTATGTCAGATTATTAAAAATAAAACAAGAGGATACCACATTGCTGGTTTTGATCAAATAGGAGTTATGATCATTAGTGATCTAAAGTTATCATTAGAATCAGTTATAGCAACTGCTTCTTACATAATATCGGTGTCAATTTCCCTTCTGTTAAACTTGATTAACCAATTTTGAAGGAGATTATGGATATAGTATGACTCAGTTTTTAAAATATCTGGTAATATCTTACTCTCTGATGGTTTATTTCTTGTTTTTTTGTTTGTTTGTTTGTTTTTGTTTGTTTGTTTTAGAGGCAGGTCTTGCTCTGTTGGTTTTGTTCAGTAGCACTATCATAGCTCCCCGCAGCCCTGAATTCCCTGGGCTCAAGCAATCTTACCGCCTTAGCCTCCCAAAGTGTTGGGATTACAGGTGTGAGCCACTGCTCCCAGCTTCCCCTTTTAATGTTGAATAGTAAACAGCACCAACTCAAAAGGATTTTTTGTTTTTGTTTTTGCGCAATAGAAATATTTCCTCTTCTTACCATTCCTACCATAGTTTATTCATTGATAGTTCTTGTCCTTGCCATTAAAGATAAGGAATCTGTAATATATGGAAGTGTGTTACCTGTTCAGTCATTCAAAAGGTGTCAAATTGAGCCAAGATATTGGATCAATTTAAGTCTCTATGAGCAGATGAATGGGCTATATGAGAGATTTGGGCTGGATAGAGCCCAAATCTCTAGTTATGTTTAAAGAAAAAAGGAGGCCGGGTGCGGTGGTTCAAGCCTGTAATCCCAGCACTTTGGGAGGCCGAGACAGGTGGATCACGAGGTTAGGAGATTGAGACCATCCTGACTAACACAGGGAAACCCCGTCTCTACTGAAAAATACAAAAAAACTAGCCGGGCAAGGTGGCGGGCGCCTATAGTCCCAGCTACTTGGGAGGCTGAGGCAGGAGAATGGCGTAAACCCGGGAGGTGGAGCTTGCAGTGAGCTGAGATCTTGCCACTGCACTCCAGCCTGGGCGACAGAGCGAGACTCCGTCTCAAAAAAAAAAAAAAAAAGAAAGGAAAAAGGAATTAATATGTCCAGTTAAATGTTACCACTAACTCCTGGTGAATACAACTGTCAGTAAGACATTTTGAAGGTACTCTCTATTTTGCCTTTTTGTAATATAAAAACATATACTTGAAAAATAAGGAAAAAGATAAAGCATAAAAATTTCAGTAATTCTAGTAATTAACTTTGAAAATGTACACACACACATCATTTATCAAGTTTAGCACTAAAATCTATCATCTATATTAATATGTTTTTGTAACAAAAAATGCTTAAGATTCAGATTATTTTGTACTTTGTAGTTATTGTTTTGAACATTGGTTATATCAGATTTTGTGTAAGTTCTAGTTAATATTGAGTAGAGGAGGTTTAGAATCAACTGGTGAATTAATTAAATTTTGTAGAATGTCCTGCAGGTTTATAAGGTTTTTAATGTAGTCAGACTTGCTTATGACAAATGTTATAATCAAAATCAATCACAAAATGTTTTCAAACCCAGGTGGCTATTCTGACTAGATTATTCGTTAAGAAATAAAGTAGTGGCTGGGCGCAGTGGCTCAAGCCTATAATCCCAGCACTTTGGGAGGCCGAGACGGGCGGATCACGAGGTCAGGAGATCGAGACCATCTTGGCTAACACGGTGAAACCCCGTCTCTACTAAAAAAATGCAAAAAACTAGCTGGGCATGGTGGCGGGCACCTCTTAGTCCCAGCTACTCGGGAGGCTGAGGCAGGAGAATGGAGTAAACCTGGGAGGCGGAGCTTGCAGTGAGCTGAGATCCGGCCACTGCACTCCAGCCTGGGTGACAGAGCGAGACTCCGTCTCAAAAAGAAAAAGAAAAAAAAAAAAAAAGAAATAAAGTAGTAAGCAAAAACAATGTGTGTAGTCCTATGATAGGCTTTAACTCATTTTTAAATGGCCTTCCCTAAGACTTAGTTCTCCCATGATATTTTCTTAATGTAATTATGTATTTGAGTGTTAATTTCTTAAATTTACAGATTCCTGGAGTTTTTGTTTTTTTTTTTTTTAACCTTAGCTGCTGAGGAACTTCTGTAGTTATCACAGATGATTCTATGAATAACAGAACTATTGAAGCTAAAGCAATCTTGATCAAGAAGAGTAAAACCGGAGACATACCACCTGATTTCAAAATATACTACAAAGCTGTAGTAATCAAAACATCATGATACTGGCATAAAAACAGACACATAGACCAGTGGAACAGAATAGATACCCCAGAAATAAATTTACCTATTTATGGTCATTTGATCTTTGACTAGGGTGCCGGGAGCACATACGGGGGAAAGGACAGTGTCTTCGTAAATAGTGTTGGGAAAATTGGATATCTACCTGTAGAAGAATGGAAGTAGACCCTCATCTTACCCCATATACAAAAACTAACTCTAAGCGGATCAAAGACTTAAGACCTGAAATTATCAAACCACTAGAAGAAAACATAGAGGAAAAGGTTTTATGACATTGGCCTGGGCATTGATTTTTTTTTTTTTTTTTTTTTTTAATGACCCCGAAAGCAAAATTAGACTCCTGGGAGAGTACATCAAACTAAATAGCTTCTACACAGCAAAAGAAACAATGAAAAGAGTGAAGAGACAACCTTCGGAATTTGAAAAAATACTTGCAAACTATGTATTTGATAAGGGATTCATATCCAAAATTTATAAGGAACTTAAACAACTCGATAGCAAGAAAACAACCTGATTTAAAAAATGGGCGAAGGGCTGGGTGTGGTGGCTCACTGAACGCCTGTAATCCCAGCACTTTGGGAGGCCGAGACAGGTGGATCACTTGAGGTCAGGAGTTCGAGACCAGCATGGCCAACATGGTGAAACCCCATCTCTACTAAAAATAAAAAAATTGGCTGGGCATGGTGGCGCATGCCTGTAATCCCAGCTACTTGGGAGACTGAGGCAGGAGAATCATTTGAACCTGGGAGGTGGAGCTTGCAGTGAGTCGAGATGGCACCACTGCCCTCCAGCCTGGGTGACAGAGTGAGACTCCATCTCCAAAAAAAGATAAATTATTTAATATTAATAGTATGTATTTATGTTATGCAACATATTTTGAAATATGTATACATTGTGGAATGGCTAAGCAAGCTAATTAAAAGGTGGATCACTTCACAGGCTTATTTTTTGTGTGAGGTGAGAACACTTGAAATATATTCTCTCAGCAATTTTCAAGTACACAATGCATCATTATTGGCTAAAACCATCATGTTGTACAATGGAGCTCTTGAACTTATTCCTTCTAACTGAAATTTTGTATCATTTAACCAACATTTACCCAATCCCTCACCCCCACCTCCCCAATCAAGCTGCCCCCACCCCTGATAACCAGCATTCTACTCTCTAATAAGAGTTTGACTTCTTAAGCGAGATCATATGGTATTTGTCTTCCTGTACCTGGTTTATTTCACTTGGCATAATGTCCCCCAGGTTCAACCATGTTGTTACAAATGTCACGATTTCCTTCTTTTTAAAAGCCGAATAGTATTCCATTATGTATATATGTTATATCACATTTTCTTTATACATTCATCTGCTCATAGAGACTTAAATTGATCCAATATCTTGGCTATTGTGAATAGTGCTGCAATAAACATGGGAGTACAGATACATCTCTGACATACTAGTTTCATTCTTTGGTTATATACCCAGGAGCGGAATTGCTGGATCATATGGTAGTTCTGTTTTTAGTTTTTTGAGGAACTTCTATGCTATTTTACATGATAGCTATACTAATTTACTTTCCCACCAGTGGTGGGCAAGGATTCCCTTTTCTCCATATCCTTGCCAGTGCCTGTAACCTTCTATCTTCTTGATAATAGCCATTCTAGCCGGTGTGAGGTGAAATCTCTTTGTAGTTTGTATTTGCATTTCCCTGATGATTATTACTGATGTTGAACACTTCTTCACATACCTCTGGGCCATTGGTATGTCTGCTTTTGAGAAATGTCTATTCAGGTCCTTTGCCCATTATTTTTTTTTATTTTATTTTTAGATGGGAGTCTTGCTCTGTCGCCCAAGCTGGAGTGCAGTGGCATGATCTTGGCTCACTGCAACCTGCACCTCCAGGGTTCAAGCAATTTACTCCATTATGTGAAGAATTCTGTAATTTTGTTAATTATAACTGCTGTACCCTGATATAACAATAGTGATACTTAATTTTCCAAAGACAGAATTTATTACTTCCTTCTCTGACTTCATTTTATACTTCTGTTTCATGCCTATTATGTCTTTTGATACCCCCCCAACTAAAATGTAGCTCATCAGTTAACTTTCTGATTCTCAGTTTCTTTATCTATAAAAGGAGGATAGTGGTTCCTACTTTGTAGAGGCTGTTGTGAGGATTAGGACATGGTAGAAGCTTAGTAAGTGATAGCCAATTGTATTTTAGATAAAATTAATTTACTGTTATTATTTTACTATCTTTCAGTATCAGTGCTGTGATAACAGGGAAATGGGTCTTTTGTATTTAGTAGTTGATCAGATCCTTTCATTTGAATTCTAGCTGATTAGGGTTAGGATTTGTGTGTTTGTTTGCATTGGCATTATTTTGTCTATTGTGTTTAGTATGGTTGGTGTTACTGTGAAATTCTCAGCTTTGTCATTTTCCTCTTAATAGATTTTAATATTTTAATCCCTATTAGGATTCTCTAGAGAGCCAATAAGATATAGATAGATGATAGATGATAGATAGATTGATATGAGAGGGGATTTCTTAGAGGTCCCAACCTTTTTAGCACCAGGGGCTGGTTTCGTGAAAGACAATTTTTCCATGGATGGGAGTGCTGGGGGATGGTTTCAGGATGAAACTCTTCCACTTTAGATCATCAGGCATTAGTGTCTCATAAGGAATGCACAACCTATTGGTAGATCCCTTGCTTGGGCAGTTCACAAGGGTTAGCATTCCTGTGAGATTCTAATGCCACTGCTGATCTGACAGGAGGTGGAGCTCAGGTGGTAATGCTTGCTTGCGCACCACTCACCTGCTGTGCGGTCTGGTTACCAACAGGCCATGGTCTGGTACGGGTTTGTGGCCTGGGGGTCGCATACCCCAGTATTAGACAAATTTGCTCATGATATTATGAAGGCTGAGAATGACCATGACAGACTGTCTGTAAGCTAGAGACCTGAGATGCCAATAGCTAGGCTCCATCCAAGTCAGAAAGCCTTAGAACCAGGGAAGCTGAGGATATAATTCTCAGTCCCAGGCCAAAGCCTTGAGAATCTGAGGGACTGCTGGTGTTAAGGTGCAGTGTCCCAAAGCCAAAGAGCCTGGAGTTCTGATGTCCAAGGGCAGGAGGAGAAGAGTATCCCAGCTCCAGGAGAGAGGAAATCCCTTTCTCTCATTTTTTGTTCTGTCTGGGCCCCCGGCCAATTGGATGGTACTTGCCCACGTTGAGAGTGAATCTTCCCACTTGGTTCATTGACACACGTGCCAGTTTCCTCTGGCACACCCAGAAGTAATTGCTTTACCACTTCTCTAGGTATTCTTAATTCAGTCAAGTTCACATCTAAAATTAACTGTCAAAATACCTAACATAATAACAGAGATACCACTTTTGGTTATATGTATGTTCTGCTAGACTCAATGAACAATCTATTCAAAAGCCATTTTTGGCAAATATAAGACATTTCATAGAATTATTAAATCCTTGTAGTCTGACTTTTTTTGGTCTCAGCATGCTGTAGAAGACAACTAAAAAAAAGCTAGACTTGCTATATACAACATTAATTATTTCACTCTTACAAAATGATACTCTTCAGTGCCTACAAATGTTGTGTTCTTTTAGATGATAATTCTAACATGCAAGTTAAGAGAGGAAGTTTATTTTAGATGGAGCTTCTTCATGGTTTTGATAATCAGGGATGTCATGATTAATAAGTTCATAATGTTGGTTTTATAAAAAATATAGGAATATAGAAACAGGGTCTCACTTTGTTGCCCAGGCTGGACTGCAGTGGCAGTCATAGCTCCCTGCATTCCTGAACTCTTGGAATCAAGTGATCTCCGCCACTCGCGTAGTTAGAACTGCAGACACATGCCACCACACCCAGCTAATTTTTAATTTTTTTTTTTTGTAAAGATGGAGTCTCAGTGTGTTGGCCAGGCTGGTCTCCAACTCCTGGATTCAAAGGATTCTCTTGCCTTGACCTCCCAAAGCACCAGGATTACAGGTGTGAGCCATCACACCCCCCTATTGTTGAGTTTTCTGTTTGTCTTTCAGAAAATCTTGAAAAATTACATTATTTAACAAATTTATAAAGTACTCAAAAATATTTGTATAATTTTGTGAATTAAAAAAATCTTAGTCTGGGTGCAGTGGCTCATACCTGTAATCCCAGCACTTTGGAAGGCCAAGGTAGGCGGAACACTTGAGGCCAGGAGTTCGAGACCGGCCTGGTCAACATGGTGAAACCCTGTCTTTACTAAAAATCCAGAAGTTAGCCGGGCCTGGTGATGTGCACCTGTAATCCCAGCTACTTGGGAGGCTGAGGCACAAGAATCACTTGAACCTGGGAGGTGGAGGTTACGGTGAGCCAAGATCACGCCACTACACTCCAGCCTGGGCATCAGAGTGAGACTCTGTCTCTAAGTAAATTAATAAATCTTACACTATTTCTTTTTGTTCACTTAAAGTTGGGAGGGTTCCTATGTAAAACTGTAAAATAGTTGTTTGTATCGTAATCCCCTTTTGAGAAATCCCTTTTTTTAAAAAAAAATTTCTATCCATGATAAGGTGTACTTAAGTGAAATGAATTTTTCCTTCCAAAAATCTGATTTTATTTCAAAGTGATTATTGAAATTTTTAAATTGTTGAAATATAGAAATTGCTGAAATATTTTGTTTGAAATGCTGAAATTGTTCAAATTTTTCATCAGAACATTTTGGTTTAGGGCTGCCATTGATTAATGATAAAACACTATGGAAAATATTTTGTTATATAAATTTGGAGTGTTGGTCTTACATTCACATTTTCCTTCTTCATACCTCCATTTAAATGTGTGTGGGTCTGGTATCATCATATTTGGTATTGTAGGCATTAAGAAAAGTTGAAAACCTTTCAGGTTTTATTCTTTTTGAAATCTTATACTTACAGTTACTAATACTAACAAGAATTATATTAAGTTTGGTTTGTGATAATTTCATGATTTAAAAATTTTAAGAGAACAGTGGTTAATTTGTTAGACTTGACACTATATGAATCATAATTTTTATATCAAATATTTAGCACCCTATTACTCAAGTGCAGATCAGTGATGTAATCATTGGAGGATGTTGTGTTTTAACTTGTCATTGTGCCTTCAGCTAGTCATTAATTTCTGGATCATTGACTGTGTATAGCACAGCTGCTTTTTTAGAATCGTGGTTCTTTTGAGTATGTGCTTCAGGAGTTTTTAATTTTTTTCACATTGTCTCCTGCATGTAAGAGAATCTAAGTAGGTATCTGTAGTCTAAAGAGGGAGAACTGATTGAAGTAGATAAATATTTAACGTGTTGAAAGCTTTTATATAATTTTGTTTTAAAAAACTTATTCATTAAAAGTAAGTGTAGGATTTGAAGGCAAAATGTTTGCTAATAAAACAACCTTTTAAGAAAGTAATTCAGGGTTATAATTTCATAGGTAACCAATGAAAAGATTCTAAGATATCAAATGAATGTAATATAGAATTTCTTTTTATTAGCACTAACTTATTTTGTTAGAATGGAAAAGTATCTAGAATTGTGAAAATTAGTACTAAATCTTTATAATTGTTTTTGGGTACATATATATGCTTTCTTGTTGAATGAATATGGATGTTAAGTATTTGAAGTAAAGATTATATCTTATTTCTTCATAACCTGGAACAATGAGGTACCTTCTGAGAACATATTCTTTTTAATAAACTTTATAAATGTTGGATGCTAAAATCAGAATACAGTCGCAAAAGTTAAACCTATACAGTTATCAAAATAATATATTGTTAGTGATTAGGAGAATATTAGGGATAAATTATAAAATTCCTTACCCCATTTCCTTGAAATGTTTAAACATAGTCAAGTAGTATGATTGTTTTGTTTTTGTTTTTTAGATGAAGTTTTGCTCTTGTTGTCCAGGCTGGAGTGCAATGGCGCGATCTAGGCTCACTGCAACCGCTGCCTGCCGGATTCAAGCGATTCTCCTGCCTCAGCCTCCAGAGTAGCTGAGATTACAGACACATGCCATCACACCCGGCAAATTTTGAATTTTTAATAGAGACAGAGTTTCTCCATGTTGGTCAGGCAGGTCTCCAACTCCCGACCTCAGGTGGTCCGCCCACCTCGGCCTCCTAAAGTGCTGAGATTACAGGTGTGAGTCATTGCGCCCGGCCAAGTAGTGTGATTTTTAAAAATATGTAGTAAAGGCCAGGCGTGGTGGCTCACGCCTGTAATCCCAGCACTTTGGGAGGCTGAGGCGGGTGGATCACGAGGTCGGGAGATCAAGACCATCCTGGCCAACACGGTGAAACCTGGTCTCTACTAAAAATACAAAAATGTTAGCCGGGCCTGGTGCCAGGTGCCTGTAGTCCCAGCTACTCAGGAGGCTGAGGCAGGAGAATGGTGTGAACCCGGGAGGCAGAGCTTGCAGTGAGCTGAGATCACACTGCAACCTGGGCGACACAGTGAGACTCTGGCTCAAAAAAAAAAAAAGGAGTAAAAGTGGTCTAAAGTTTCTTTTTAAAAAAACCTTTATATTTTGTTTTTATTTTTTTTGAGACAGAATCTGGTTTTGCTGTCACACAGTGGCGTAATCATGGCTCACTAACCATGGTTGAGCCTTGGTTTCTCCCTGCTCAAGCAATAGTTCCACTATGGCCTCTCCAGTAGCTGGGACCACAGGTCCCATGGTGAGCCACCGTGCCTGCACTAAAAACTTTATCTTTCTGTTTCCTTATTTCAACCTTTATTTCTAAACTACTCAACTGGGTACAGTGGCTGATACCTGTAATCTGAGCACTTTCAGAGGCCTAGGCAGGAGGTTCATTTGAGGCCAGGAGTTTTGAGACCAACCTGGGTAAAATAGCAAAACCCTGTCTTTTTTTTTTCTTTTTTTTTTAAACAAACTATTTATATCCTTTTCTAACAAAGGAAATAACTTGTATCTTATGACTTTAGAATTTGGCAGCCAGTACATGTGTAGTAGGTTATCATGCAAGTAAATAGAAGCAGTAGAATAATTCGGTAGCAATACCAGGAGTCAGTTTCTGGAAGTTAGGGGTACTCTAATATTAAACTTTTGTGGAAAAATCCATACTTTCTTTAAAATCAGGTTTTTGTTCATTCTCCTAGGATTGCAGTTAATTTAATATTTGTGCTTTGGCTAGGTTGCTAATGAGTTAAGAAGGTGGTTCTGTAGTGATGGAAATCAAAAAAGCCGATGGAGATACTTAAGCAGTTGTGGGCAGCCATTTAACTTGTGTTTTTGGTATCTATAGAATGAAAAATATGGCATAGTATGCTCATTGTAAAGGTTTTGAAAAATGACTAAAATAATGGTTCTTATAAATATTAAGCTCTAATTAATAACAATAATAGCATTCTGTGCTTTTAAGTTTTTATCTCATTAGTGTGCATAAATTCTCTGATATCTTGTGCTTATTATAGTGTTTGATGATGGTGACGAGCGAACATTGAGACGTACCTCGCTTTGTCTGAAAGGAGAGAGACATTTTGCAGAGAGTGAGGTAGGGTGACATGGATGGACTATTTGGATTGAACTACAGGTACTGATCTAGAGGTAAAATGTGATTTAATTAATCTGTTTCTTATACAGACACTTGACCAGCTTCCATTAACGAATCCAGAGCATTTTGGAACTCCAGTAATTGCAAAGAAGACAAACAGGGGAAGGAGATCTTCTCTTCCTGTGTGAGTTTTTTCATATATGGTATCATTTTAATTACAGTAATTATAACATTAAACAAGTGGTTTTCTTAGGATGGCTAAATTCATTTGGGTAAGCTTTCCATAGCATATTGTATCCTTATGTTAGACATTTTACCCTGAGTGGACCTTGCTCTTGATTATTCCCATTATTTGCCCAGGAATGATAACAACTCTTATTTTAGAAAGATTATTTTTGTTTTAAGTTACTTTGCCAAAGTTTTTTTTGTTTTGTTTTGGATTTTGTTTTTTGAGATGGAGTCTCGCTCTGTCACCCAGGCTGGAGTGCAGTGGTGCAATCTCGGCTCACTGCAGCCTTGGCTAACCTCTGCCTCCTGAGTTCAAGCAAGTCTCGTGCCTTAGCCTCCTGAGCAGCTAGGACTACAGGCACATGCCACCACACCCAGCTACTTTTTTTTTTTTTTTTTTTTGTATTTTTAGTAGAGACATGGTTTCACCGTACTGGCCAGGCTGGTCTCGAACTCCTGACCTTGTGATCCACCTGCTTCAGCCTCCCAAAGTGCTGGGATTACAGGCATGAGCCACTACGCCCAGCCTGAGCCACTGCACCCGGCCCCAAATTTTTAACTGATATGATAATTTTTATATTTTAAGTGAGTATATGTTTTTTATCTTTTACTTCAAAAACATTTCAAACTTAAAGATTGCAAGAATAATTTTAACACGAATGTCTGTGTGAATGTCTATATACTTTTTTTTTCCTTTTTTTTTTTTTTTTTTTTTTTTTGCGAGATGGAGTTTCACTGTGCCACCAGGGCTGGAGTGCAGTGGCACAATCTTGGCTCGCTGCAGCCTTTGCCTCCCAGGTTCAAGTGATTCTCCTGCCTCAGTCTCCTGAGTAGTTGGGATTACAGATGCGCCACCATGCCTGGCTAGTTTTTGTATTTTTAGTAGAGACGGGATTTCACTATGTCGGCCAAATGGGTTTCAAACTCCTGACCTCAAGTGATTCGCCCTCCTTGGCCTCCCAAAGTGCTGGCTGGGATTATAGGTGTGAGACAATGCGCCTGGCCTAATGTCTATATACGCTTTATCTAGATTTACTAGTTCTTAATATTTTTCACACATTTGCTTTATGATTCCTTCTCTCTATATATACAAATTTTTTTCTTTTCTTTTTTTTTTTTGAGATGGAATCTCACTCTGTCGCCAGGCTGGAGTGCAGTGGCGCAATCTCGGCTTATTGCAGCCTCTGCCTCCCAAGTTCAAGTGATTCTCCTGCCTCAGCCTTCCGAGTAGCTGGAACTACAGGTGCGTGCCACCACGCCCAGCTAATTTTTGCATTTTTAGTAGAGACAGGGTTTCACCATGTTGGCCAGGATGATCTTGATCTCTTGACCTCGTGATCCACCCGCCTCGGCCTCGCAAAGTGTTGGGCCACTCCCAGGCTATACTAATTATTTTTATATTTTCTAATAATAATTTTATTTTGCTGAACTATTTGAGAGGAAGTGGCAAGCATCATGATCCTTTATCATTAAATATTTAAGAACAAGGAGATGCTCTTCAAAGTATGAATACCAAATTTAGAAAATTTAACATTGATGGACTACTATCATGTGGTTAATATTTCAAACTTTGCCAGTTATTCCAATAATAGCCTTTATAGCATCCCCCAGTCCCCCTGATTCCAGGATCCAATTCAAGATCATGCATTGCATTTAGTTTATATGGTTCTTGAGTCTCCTTTAATCTGAAAAAATTATGCAGCCTTTTTTTTCCCCATGACATTGACATTTTTGAAGAATACATGACAATAGTCTTGTAATCTGTTCCCTTATATGGGTTTGTCAGATTGTTTTCTCGTTGTTAGATTCAGGTTATACATTATACTCCATAAGTGATGTTGTGTCCTGAAGGAAAGCCCAGCAAGAAATATTATCAGTTTGTCCCATATCTGGTGATACTAACTTTGATCACCTGGTTAAGATGGTGTCTGCCAAATTTCTCAACTTCAGAATTACTGTAGTTAACATTTTTCCCCTTTGTAATTTGTAAATCTGCGTGGAGATACTTTGAGACTACTTAAATATTCTATTCTCTGTCAAACTTCCATTTATAAGGTTTATCTACTAATAATTCTTGCCTGGATCAGTTGGTACTATTATGATAGCAAAATGCTGATTTTTCTAATTTTTCATTCTTGCTGCATTTTTTAGTTATCATTTAGCTATAATGAAATTCTTTTCCTAATGCTGTGGATTCTAATTTTACTTAATGGGTTATAATTCAGATTGTTCCAGATTTAGCCAAGGAAGCCTTTCCAGGATGGCTTCTGTGTTCTTTTGATAAGTCCTCACCATTTCTTGAGCACTTATTCACCTTCTGGCACGACAAGGTATCCTAGGCTCATGTTAATTTTTTCCTGCGCCAACCCTGGAATTGGCCATTTCTACAAGGGTCCCTCATTTATTTTAGTGGGAAATAAGATTTAGAAACCAAGATCCCAGTATTAGATATGTACTCACTGCTCCTGGGGAGTATATAATGAGTATTTTTAAAGGCAAAGTCAAATAACACCTAAGCTGCAAACCAGAAAGTAGTAAAAGACCTCTGAGGACCCTAAATGGAAATCCCAACTGAGCCATATACTAGATATATCACTTCTGGAAAATAACTTAACCTCTTTATAGTTAACTGCATTTATGTATATTAACTCAAATTTTCACAAAACCTGCAAGATATTCTCAATTTATAGCTGAGGAAAATGGGAATGGTAGTGGCTTGCTGGTTTTTGTATTAGATAATTAGATAAATTAGATAATTTTCTTTTTTGTTGTTGTTGTTTTTGTTTTTTGTTTTTTTGAGATGGAGTCTGACTTTGTCACCCAGACTGGAGCGTAGTGATATGATCTCAGCTCATTACAACCTCTGCTTCCCAGGTTCAAGTGATTCTCATGCCTCAGCCTCCCGAGTAGCCAGGACTACACGTGTGTGATACCACACCTGGCTAATTTTTGTATTTTTGTAGAGATGGGGTTTTGTCATATTCGCCAGGCTGGTCTCCAACTCCTGACCTCAAGGGATCCACCTGCTTTGGCCTCCCAAAGTGCTGGGATTACAGGCATGAACCACTGCGCTCAGCCGATAATGTATATAAATTTATCAGTGTGTAATAAGTACTCAGGACAAGATATATATTTAATAATTCAATACCCAGTATTTTCTTTATAAGCTACCTCCATAGACTTCTACTGAAAACTCCCTTATACTTATTTTATAATTTTAACAAGTTGAGTTATCCGGTTTCTCAGAGTGCAGCTGATTGGAAGATGTGTCAAAAGGAAATATAGGAAAAATTAGCAGATGCAGTCAATAAAGAAAACTGTGGAGTCTTACAGCTGAGAAGTCTATGGAAGAAAAGGAGGACTAAAACCATAAAAATATAATGAACTAAGTGGTTTTGAGCCATTTAAGAATTAATAAGAGTTAATAACTCTGTGTACTTTAGTAAACTCCAACATTATCAGTATATTGCAGGATGTCTTCAAGAAGATGTCAAATTCAATATACATTCATTAGGAGCTCAAATGGGGAATATGTAGTTATTTTTATTTTAAAAGTGTAGGCTTGGCTGGGCATGGTGCCTCACACCTGTAGTTCCAGCACTTTGAGAGGCTGAGGTGGGTGGATCACGAGGTCAGGAGTTCAAGACCAGCCTGGCCAACATGGTGAAACCCTGTCTCTTCTAAAAATACAAAAATTAGCTAGGTGTGGTGGCATGTGCCTATAATCCCAGCTACTCAGGAGGCTGAGGCAGGAGAATCGCTTGAACCCTGGGAGGCAGAGGTTGCCGTAAGCTGAGATAGTACCGCTGCCCTCCAGCCTGGGTGACAAAGTGAGACTCCATTTCCAAATACACACACACACACACACACACACACACGTATGTACATATATATACACATATATGTATGCTTAAAATTTGTTGACACTTAAGGGTAAACTTTAGTTACCCAGATAAGTTACCTTAAGTAAACCCTTATGGGTGTTTTCATAGCCAGATATTTTCGTAGCCAGTTAGAAAATTAAAGTTATGTTATCTGGCATAAAAATAGAAAGGCAATCTTAAAAAAAAAAAAAGCATTTGGCATAATAAGTATTTAATGGTGTTGTAATTAGGTTTTTCTGTCCCAGCTGGTGTTGGCATGAGAGCCTAAGTCTAAGCACTCATTGATCTAGTGAAGTGGACTCAGAGTTACCATAGACAGCTCAGGACTACATACTTCGGTGAGGCTAAGGAAGGACCCATGTTTTCAATTATAATAAGAATGAAGAGGCTACTACTTCAGGGTAATCCATTAGGAATTGAATTGACTATATTCAATTCACAATACTCTGTATCAAATAATTATTTGTGTTAGGATAATGATCAAGTTATTCTAACTTTTAGTACCGAAGATGAAAAGGAAGAAGAAAGTAGTGAAGAGGAAGATGAAGACAAGCGCCGTCTCAATGATGAATTACTAGGAAAAGTTGTAAGTGTGGTGTCTGCAACTGAGAGGACTGAATGGTACCCTGCTTTGGTAGGTAAAGTTTCTTTGCAAAGTTAATCAGCCATCTAAATATTTGTTTAAAATGGATTTTTAAAAAGCATTTAAAATATTTTGAAAATATTAAACAAATTTGGACTTTATTGGAGATTTTTAAAATTGAATAATCATAGTCAGGTCCAGAATACTTCACTGTCTTCTTTGGTTATTCTTTTTTAAATTCTATATAGCCTTTTATTGAGCTCTTTTGTATTTCTTCCCTCATAGTATGTCCAATGGCTTTTTACTCTATTCCCATTACCATGGGTTCCCTTAACTTGATTCTTGAATTCTTTCTTTTCTATTAATTCAGACTAATTTTCCAGCACTAACTTTCATAGAGAAATATTTTTTTCTTTCTGTTGAGACAGGGTTTCACTCTGTTGCCAATACTGGAGTGCAGTGATGTGAGCACAGCTCACTGCAGCTTCAGCCTCTTGGGCTCAGGCGTTCCTCCTGTTTCAGCCTCCCAAGCAGCTACAACTACAGGCATGCACCTCCACACCTGGCTATTTTTTATTTTTTATTTTTTGTAGAGATGTAGCCTCCCGATGTTTCCCAGGCCAGTCTCAAACTCCTGGGCTCAAGCAGTCTTCTCACTTTGGCCTCCCAAGGGTCTGGGATTACAGGTATGAGCCAGTATGCCTGGCTGAGAAATCTTTTTAAAATATAAATTCAGTCATGATAGTCCCATTCTCAAAAATAGGAAACCTTCAACGAGTCTGCCTAGTTGATCAGTTTTGAATTTTTTAAATGGATGTTTGAGGCCATCCCTGCCTCTCAGTTTATTTCCTATTTTTAGTGTAAACTATACTAAAGTTGTTTAACTGCCCCATATGTAGGATACATCACTCCTCTAAGTCTTTATCCCTGCCTTAAATTAATTAGCATTTACTGAGGATCTGCAGTGAGTTCAGCTTTGTTCAAAGTTCTTTAGAAGAGGCTTAAATGTATTGCCTTCAAGAAGCTTACTGTAGACATGTAAGAGATTACAGTTATTAAAGATTGTATAGTAAATAAAAAAAAATTTGGTACAGAATGAAGTAAGAAAGGATGTATGGAAAGGAGGGATTCACCTACATTTTAAGGAAGATTTTAGAATTGACAACTTTTAGATGGGTTGGTAGAGAAAGCTAATTTTTGCTTACACAGAGAAGGAGTAAGAAGAAGAGATACACAAGAGAATTATTTCGGAGAGGAGTAAAAAATAATTGGAAGTTAATGTCTTTTTTCTTCTCTTCCTCCTCCTTTACTTCCTCCTCCACTTACTCATCCCCTCTTAAATATCTCTTAAAGTTCAACTCAAGTCCTACCTTCTTTGCAGGGTCTCTCTTAAATACTCTTCTTTTGTTTTGTTTTTGAGAGAGGGTCTTTGTCGCCCAGATTGGAGTGCAGTGGTGTGATCACAGCTCACTGCAGCCGTCATCTCCCTGGGCTCAGGTGATCCTCCCACCTCAGCCTGCTGAGTAGCTTGGGACCACAGGTGTACGTCAGCACACCTGGCTAATTTTTGTATTTTTTTGTGGAGACGTGGTTTCGCCATGTTGTCCAGGCTGGTCTCGAATTCCTGGGCTCAAACGATGACCTTGGCCTTCCGAAGTGCTGGAATCAACAAGTGTGAGCCACTGCACCTGGCCCTAAATACTCTTAACATAAGTATGCCCCTTTGAATTTTGGTATCACTTATCTCTAATAATAATTGTGACACAAAATGTATCTCAAATTAGATTATAATCCTGTAAAGAGCTGAAAGTATATTTTTAGGTTTCTGTGTGCATATAAATATATTACTCAGTTCATAGATAATAGATTTAATTTATATGGGGAAAATCTGAAAGTCCCTTGGACCTTTCAGTTGTATAGAAAAATAAGTAATTTGGATGCAGAATATTCAGATTTTAGGTTTGCCAAGAGTTTTTTTTTAATAAATTCTTTTATTTATTCAGATTTATCATTTATCGGGGATATTGAAAATAAAAAATGAGTAAGACACTATTCTTACATTTGGTGATTTTATGTATAATGTACAGAATAATCCAAGTAACAGTAATATAAAATAGTATATGTTCAATATTAGGACTCCCTGGCCTGAGAGATTACATTTATTTGAGGAAAATACAGAAAGCCTTCACAAAGCAGGTGCTTTTGAGCTGAGCTTTGAAGGATTTAAAGATAGTAGGCAAAGCTTCACTAGAGGAAACAAAAAAACAGGTTAAAAAAAATAGCTTGCCTGTAATCCCAGCACTTTGGGAGGCCAAGGTGGGTGGATGCCGAGGTGGGTGGATCACGAGGTCAGGAGATCGAGATCATTCTGGCTAACACAGTGAAACCCTGTCTCTACTAAAAACACAAAAAATTAGCCGGGCGTGGTTGGCAGGTGCCTGTAGTCCCAGCTACTCAGGAGGCCAAGGTAGGAGAATGATGTGAACCCGAAAGACGGAGCTTGCAGTGAGCCGAGATCGTGCCACTGCACTCCAGGCTGGGCAACAGAGTAAGACTCCGTCTCAAAAAAAAAAATAAAAAAAAAAAGGAATGGGTTTGTTCACGGAACTATTTGCTCTGGGAATCCATTTTGGCTAAATATTAGATGTGAGTTAGACAATAATAGGAAATATACCTGTGAACATAATTTGAATCTAGGGCGGAAGGGTCTTTAAAAGTTCACCTAAAGAATTTGGGCATAATTCTGCAGAGAATTTTCCAGAAGAGTGATGTTATTTGAGCTACATGTTTAGGAATGTGAATGAAGAATGGCATGTTACTAGAAAGACTGGAGGTGGCAGGAATCTATTTGAAGGCCATTAAATAGTTGATAGGTGAGGTAATTAGACCTTGGATTATGCCTATTCATCCTTTAAAATTTACTTTAAGCTTTTCCTGCTGCACCTTTTCCTTGCCCAGGTTAGGCAAAATCTCCCTCCTCAATGTTTTCATATTATTATGTGCTAGTGGTATCACTATACTAACTCCATTGTGTTCTTTTTGTCTATCTTTTTATGTTTGCCCCTCCAGTACACTGTTAGCTCCTTGAGGGTTGCCACAGCTATATTATTAGTCTAATAATTACCAGCACCTAGCAAACAAACAAAAAAATACTTCCATCTGGTGTTAAGACAGCTGATGTGACTGCCAAGAATATTCAATTATCTGGATATACACTGTTTAGTATGATAACCATGAACCATGTGTGGCCATTTAAGTTTAAATGTAACTTAATTAAAATAAAATAGAATTAAAAACTCAGTCTCTCAGTTGCACCAGCCACATTTCAAGTGTTTAGCACCATGTGATTCACTGCTACTGTATAGGGCAGTGCAGATATAGAACATTTCCATCAGTGCACAAAGGTCTGTGAATGGTGCTGAAATGTAGCAGAGAGAGGCTACCGTTAGGGAGAGCATGAACAGATACATTTAAGCAATTTTTTAAAAATATGAAGTTCTATAAAGGATACAGAGATTATTTACCAATGATACTGTTAAGATACTATTTTCAGAAGTTAAGAAATTAAAAAGTTCTTTGCTCATGTTTTAACTTGCTTTAATTACTAAGGATTGTACATATTTTGGTTAAAAAAGGTAACATAGTTTTTTTTTTTTTTTTTTTAATGACCAGATTTCAAAAAAGATTCTTATTCAAATATATTTTAAAAAATTATATGCCAAATTTTCATCACAGATTATACAATTTATTTTTTGGACAATAATTTAGCTTAGAATAAATCCTGATATTTTAAAAGCGCTGGTCACATTTTAATTTATATTTCTTTTCTTTTTGAAATGGGGTCTCACTCTGTCACCCAGGCTGGAGTGCAATGTCATGATCTTGGCTTACTGCTGCCTCCATCTCCTGGGATCAGCTGATGCTGCCATCCCAACTTTTTGAGCAGCTGGGACTATAGGCACACACCACCACACCAGGCTAATTTTTGGTATTTTTGGTAGAGACAGTGTCTCACTATGCCATCCAGGCTGGTCTTGAACTCCTGAGCTCAAGCTATCTGTCCACCTTGACCTCCCAAAGTGCTGGGATTACATGCATGAGTCACTAGACCTGGCCCTGTATTTCATTAATTATTCATTTTATAATTAATGACTATGGATAAAATAAATTTCTAGACAACCAATGTGCTAAACAAAATATATAAGGGTATCTTTTTTTGTATGTAATTCCTTAATAATAGGGGCTATTTATAATGAAGCTGTTTTTTGTAAAAGATGATCTATCTGAGAAGTTAGGGGATCCAGAATTGTTCTTTTGAAAAATACTCTTTTTCTGAGCACAGGAAATAGGAATCAATCTGTTCTTATTTTATATTTCAGGTAATATCTCCCAGCTGTAATGATGACATCACAGTGAAAAAGGATCAGTGTTTAGTTCGATCATTTATTGATTCTAAATTGTGAGTAATGAATTCTTTAATGATGTTACATGGGAGGAAAAAATATGGAATTACAATGATAGACCCCTCCCCCACCAAAACTTTATTTTTATAGTCTAATCATTTATGAACTGAGAAGTTGTTACCTAATACATTTTGACTTTTTGTAATGTAGGGTATTTTTCACTAATACATTTTGTGTAAAATCTGTGAACAACATTATGTGAGAACAGTATTAAGTTTTTTTTTTAGCGAAGCATGGTATTGATTTTTTTTCTTAATTGTAAAATTCTATATTTTTATCATGTGTAGTACGTGACATTTAGTATTAACTCCGAAGCTTATTTTTATTTATTTATTATTTTTGAGACAGAGTCTTGCTCTGTTGCCCAGGCTGGAGTGCAGTGGCGCGATCTCGGCTCACTGCAAGCTCCGCCTCCTGGTTTTCACGCCATTCTCATGCCTCTATCTCCGGAGTTGCTGGGACTACAGGCGCCCGCCACCACGCCTGGCTAATTTTCTGTATTTTCAGTAGAGACGGGGTTTCTCCGTGTTAACCAGGGTGGTCTCCATCTCCTGACCTTGTGATCTGCCCGTCTCGGCCTCCCAAAGTGCTGTGATTACAAGCGTGAGCCACTTTGCCCAGCCTGAAGCTTATTTTTTAATCTATATTACAAGGGCAATTATTTTGACTTTTTTCATGATGAAAATCCAGACTTTGGGCCGAGCGCGGTTGCTGACGCCCAGCCGAGGCAGGCAGATCATAGCTCAGGAGATCAAGACCTTCCTGGCCAACATGGTGAAACCCTGTCTCTACTAAAATATAAAAAATTAGCCGGGTGGTGCATGCCTGTAGTCCTAGCTACTTGGGAGGCTGAAGCAAGGGAATCGCTTGAACCTGGGAGGCAGGTGAGGTTGCAGTGAGCCGAGATCGCACCACTGCACTTCAGCCTGGCAACAGAGCGAGATTCTGTCTCAAAAAAAATAAAATCCAGACTTACAAAAACTTTTTCCTAACCTCATCTCTGCTTTGTGATCAAAAAAGTGAAATTTAAAAAGTTTTTTTGAGTTATAGTTCTCTGTGAAAAATTTAATACTATACTATATCTTATAGTGGTAAAAATATTTCAATATTACTATCTAGTAAATGTGCTTTTTTACTAAAATGAAAAATAAATTTCACAAATATTAAAGTAGACATTGTTATCTACAAATGTTGAAAACATCATGCTGATATAAATTACCCCGTACTATCTGTAGCAGGATTGTATAGATTGAAATATTGTGAATGTGAGGCCCTCGATGTACTTTGAGTATAAAACTTCAGAATTAAGATAACTAGCTTTGCCTGTATTACCTCTTCTTACCTTTTATTAAGGAGTAAGTTAAAAACATTTTATAGGCAATATTTTGATTTTGAGTTTTTGTTTTCCTATATGTCAACATGTACTATTTAAGTAATAATTTGTATTGAATAAGTTATTTTCCTCCCCTTCTTCTTGATAATTAGTTACTCTATAGCAAGAAAGGACATTAAGGAAGTAGACATTCTCAATCTACCAGAATCTGAGCTCTCCAGTAAACCAGGTAAAATAAGGATGAATTACCCTATTATTTTATGTTGTGGCTCTATATGGAAAATAGCAAATAAAGCAAGACTGATACTCTCTGGTGTCACCATTTTAAGTGTTTAGAGTTGATAACCACTCTTACTTGATTTTTTTTTAATGTCTAGATATATTTGATGTGTGATTATTAGATAGGTTTAATTTTTCATATTTTACCATTATGATGTCTCACAGTATTCTGTAAAGTAATAACAAATTTTATATAACATTATAACTTATGAAATATGTTCAAGCTTACTGTATCATTTTATAAATGACAGCTGAATTTGAATTCAGATCTTCTGATTCTGAATGCCATGCCTTTTCTATTGTTCTGTGCTGCTAATTCCAAGCAACTGCTGAAGTACATTTTCACTCTTAGGGCTTCAGAAAGCAAGCATCTTCTTAAAAACTAGAGTTGTTCCTGATAATTGGAAAATGGATATAAATGAAATCCTTGAGTCATCCAGTAGTGATGATGAAGATGGCCCAGCTGAAGAAAATGATGAAGAAAAGGAAAAGGAGGTCAAAAAGACAGAAGAAGAGGTGGTAGGTATAATTTCATGTTTGTAACAAATAAAAATATCTTAATATTCTCTAGTGAAAATAATAACTTCATATATTTTTCCCTCTGTTTAGATTCTCTATTATTTGTTTCCATTTCTTGATTTGGATGTTGAGGAAGGTTTTTGGCTCATAGCATCGTGTGTAAATCAGAACTAATTTTTAGTAAGAGGTTACAAGAAAATACTTTTTAGTTTAGTTAATCAACAAGTGCACACTGGTTTTTTCGAGGTCTTTTCCAAAACAACCCAGGAGGAAAAAAAAAATAAAGTTTTAGGTATTTTATACCTAAATGAGTGTTAACTCATTTAAACTACAGTATAAAGTAACTGTTGTTATCCTACTTTAAAGGTAAGGAAAGGGAGGTTCAGAAAAGTTAAGTAACTTTCCCAAGGTGGCACAACTGAAATGGGAAGGATAGGGATTTGCACCCAGGTCTGGCCTGTCTCAAGTTTAAAACCCCTTTCAGACATTTCACAATATTTCAAGGATAATTAGGGGAAAAAAAAATCCTATCCAAACCCCAAAGACAATTTCATTTGGCAATTTGATAAATCATAGAAAAGATTTAGATTGTATGTTCTAAGTGCTAATGGTTTTCTTAGTAATATTGCCATGTCATTTATAATGTGCATGTAATTGTAGGAAATCATCCATGGAATACTGCATGATTGCTTATATGAATACTGTTGTCTATTCTGCAATGTTGTATCAAATGGGGTAAACTGTCTAGTATATTTTTGGTTGTTATGGGGTAAAAGAGCTTAGGGGCAAGACAAAGACAATGAATTTACTGAAAAGGGGGACCTATTTGAGCATGAAAAATATTTGCCTGGAAAAATGTGGGATGCTTCTGTTTTAAATACACAAATACGGATTTATGAAATGAAATGAGTATACTCATATGTGATGAAGGGCATACGCTATTTCTTTCCTTTTACTTCCCCTGCAGTATTTGGTTTTTTTACACTCTGAAATCAGAATGGCGGTTCATACTTACAGGCTGCCTACAGAGTTGCCATAGTAACATGCTGTTGGTTTTAAGTGAGCATGCTCGGAAAGACAGGAAGGTTTAGCAGAGGCTTGGCAGGTTGCCAATGGAGGTTTGCCAGATGCTTTGAAATGGGCTGTCTTTCTTTTCCTTTCATGTAATGTCTGATTTTTATGTGGAAGAGAATGTAAGTAGTGCTGTATAACCCTGCGGATGCTATGCCCTAAGAGGGAAAGCAAATATTTGCAAGTCAGACTGAAAAATGTCCAGACCCTGTACTGATTAAGTAGAAGGGGAATCTAACCACTTTGCATTTGAAAGAAAATGCAGCATATAGGTAAGATTTTTTTTTGTATGTTTAGTTACCATTTTGATTGCCAAAGACGGGATTAAATAGGAATTTTAGGTATTGATGATGTAGCTGATATGGAAGGACTCAGAACCAAGAAATATTCTTTCTTGTAAAAAAGACAGTAGGAGTCTATTTTTAGAATATCAATGGATGAAGGCTATTTTTCTGAAACAAGATAGATTTTGAAATGAAAATGATACTGAGATAGTTTGGCAAAATTCAGGATTTAAAGTCAGAATATTAAATGTGAATTTTGTATTTTATCTGTATTTATTTATAGATTATATATTTTCAGGGTAATTAGGCCACATTTTCAGGGTGTGAACTGTTGCAAATCTGTGATTTAGCTTTTGTTTTTTAAATTAACATTAGTTAGGATCTTATATTGTCCAATATTGAAGAAAGATTAGCCTCTTTATTTTTGCTAATACTTTTAATTGCTGTCCCTTCCAGAATGCATTTTCCCTACCCACCCCCCACCCTCTAAAAAACCCTGAAATTTTAAACAAAGAGGGTAAAAAGAGCTTTGTAGAAAGTTGCAGAGGGAGACTATAAAATAGTAAATTGTAAGTAGTGGTCTTATTACAATGATTCGTTTCATAAATATTGTAATGTTTTATTCAAGCTGTGAGTATACATTAGTATAAAAGAATGAAGAGCAGAGGCAAAGCTCTGTTACCTATTGTTTGCAGGTAATAGTAAATAAATTTTTAAAGGTAAAAAAGCTTATAAGGATAGTATCTTCTTAAAATGTGTCATGTAAATTATCAGCCTGTTAAAATTAAGTGAATCAGGATGCTTTTCATCTACTGAAAAATAACAGCAAAATTACAGAATTTAGGCACTGATTAATATGATTATTTATTTTTCAGATGACCAATTTCATAGCATATGTTTTATTGAATTATTGAACTAATTCTTTTTCTCTGGCTATACAGGAAGATTTTCTTGAGTGAAATTTTGTTGCTTTAGAAAAATACCAGCTGCATTTCTTGCTCTTGGGTTTAAGATTTAGTTGCTGAATCATTGTAGCTTGTCTTGAACAGTTATTTTTTAAAAGTGTAATATACTGATAAACTGAAAAGCACTGTATACAATAAAGAGGAGGAGAATGACTATGGTATAAAATGAATAAAAATCTGATAAGCCATGGCCTACCTGGCTTAGTCATTATAGGCCTTTACCATGTAGGTGAGGCCACACTGTTGTATTACATTACAGATCAGAGTCTTCCCAAAATGTAATGATGCTATGCTTTTCATGAAGATTCAGTGTTGCATTACAATAATCAAAAAGATCTTTTGTAAGATTCTCTAAACCACTGTAACAATACTCTAGTCTGTCATTTGGTATTTTTAGTATAGCAAGCAAATTTTATGCAGTAGAATCATACAAGTGTTAGATACTTCTGCAGTGTTAATGGGCAGTGAACACTGTTTTTATATTTGATGCTTTGGGTATCCTAAGTAGCCTTAATGAGATTTGAGATTCTATGACTTTACAGAAAGAGCACCTTTTCCCCTTAATATTAATTTGAATTCCTAAGTATTGGTAGTTCAGGATTTGAGTACAAGATACAGATCTCATGCTGTTACTATGTGGGAAAAGATTGAGGATCTGACAGAAAGTAGGTTTTATGTATATTGATTACTTTAAACTTGAACTCAATAATTATATTGAAAAAATCCCTGGGGGATATTTTTATGGGTATTACTTAAATGTTTTTGTTAAGAAAATTTTGTATTAGAAAAAATATTACTGGATTTTTCACCTTTAAAATTGATCAGAAAATTCATGTAAACATAAGTAATCGTCTCAATTATTCATTTATTCCTGATTTATATTTACTTTGGATAAATATAGGAGAGTTTTCTAAGGGTTAAAAAAATGGATTGTTGTTTAGAAAACTGAGCATTAAGGGGAATGTGACCAGTCTTAGCTTTTTAAATCATTTTGGCTTATAATAAGTAGGCTTATAGGTTGGGCCCTTTTAAAAATTTCCTATTTAGTAATGAAAATTTGAATTCAGTGAATTTGTAAATAACTACTGCCGTTTCTCTGATATTGGGAATTGTTTAGGGACCACTGACATACTAATGCCTAAGATTATATTCCACTGTTGTAAAAAATCATAAGTACTTGAGTTTGTTTATTCATGGAAACATAAATATTATTTTTGATGTTTAAATCGTGTTATTTGTGCATATTTATGCCTTTTTGTAGACGGTAAAGGCATTTGCTGGTGGTCATTCAAGATTACTTTAGGTATAAACTTACAGTAAATCCTTGATAACTTAGGAAAATCATGCTAAATTGGTAGAATTTCAAGAATATTTTAAATGTAATGTTAACATTTTGTATTTCTAAGCAGATCCTAAAAAGCCAACCTTCCAGGAATAATTGAGACTTTAGCTTGCAATCATATAACAACTGACTTGCTAAAATCTTAAAGTTTAGCCCATTAAACAAACAAAAATGCCCCTATGTATTTAGCAGAGTCTTGCTTCATGGTGATAGTGTAAGAGTCTAGCCCAATTAGGATCATCTAATCAGATTAATAAGGATTCCACATTTGTACACACAAATATAGCTACATACAGCTATGTTTTTATGTATTTAAAAAACTTTTATATCAATTCATTTTTTAGTTGTGGTCATATGAGATAGTTGACTTGTACTAAAAATCTTGGATTTGATAGCATTTAAATGACATCTTGATGATTAAAATTGTACCTTTTCAAATGGGGAAAAATTACTAGGCTCAGTTAACTGATAAAATACAAGAATCATGTAATCATTTATTTTAGGCAGGCTGTTGTTAAAACTGTTCTCTGAAATTATAAGTGCCTTACTATGAATATATCATCTCTTATGTGAGCCCTGAAATTTTCTGTAGGTGTACAATAGGGAAGAATAGTACCATTCTAAATTTTATGATTACCAAATTTCACTGGGCCTTCAGCACTATTGGTCAATTCCCAATTTCTGTAGGCAAATCATTATTTCCTCCATTACACTGATAATCCTATATCCACTCCACACAACTTTATAAAGAAATTGGGAGCTTCAGATGCGAGCATGCTGTAAACCTGTTTGCCTGCTCTCTTTCGCTTGAGGCACAATTGATAGTGTTTTGTCTTCCTCTATAAGATGAGTCTCTCAGGTTATGCTCTGGATCTCATTCCCTTCCTCCTTTCAGGAAAAGGGAGACTATCGACTCTCTCTTTTCTTTCTTGCATCTTTAACTTACTCCTTTCAGTTGTATCCTTCTCATCAGCTTTTTAAAACATGCTTACATCTCTCCCAGCCTTCTGACAACCCCTCCATATTTTCTCGACGAGTCTTCGGACAACCTCTGTGCTTTCCTCTCCAGGTAACTACATTTCTTCTTCATCCGCTCATGGCCAGATCGCTTAGAGTTACATACACTGTTCGTAACCTCCCCTTTACTCTTAATTCACTATAGTGTGTCTTGCTTTCCCACAACTAAAACAACTTTACTAAGGTTACCAGTGACTCCAACAAACTTTTGTACTAAACCAAACACATTTTTGTCTTGATCTTACTTGACTACTGAGTAGTAGTCAGTACCTCTGACATACCTAACTTCTTAGAATGCTTGGTATCCATGACATCACAGTTTTTTGGCCTACTTCCTATCTAAAATGATATAATGATTCGATATCTATATGTACATCAAAGATGTCTCTTCTTAGCTCAAGACATTTATAACAAACTGCCAATGAAGATTTCATCTTGTTTCTTTTTTTTTTGGAGACAGAGTTTTGCTCTTGTTAGCTAGGCTGGAGCGCAATGGCATGATCTCAGCTCACTGCAACTTCCGCCTCCTAGGTTCAAGCAATTCTCCTGCCTCAGCCTCCTGAGTAGCTGAGATTATGGCACGCACCTCCATACCTGGCTAATTTTGTATTGTTAGTAGAGATGGAGTTTCTCCATGTTGGTCAGGCTGGTCTCGAACTCCCGACCTCAGGTGGTCCGCCCGCCTCGGCCTCCCAAAGTGCTGGGATTACAGGCATGAGCCACTGCGCCCGGCCGAGGATTTCATCTTAACTTGTACATATTCAGACTCAGTATGTGCAAGATTGCATTCATCTTCTTTTTCCCCTAAACCTGTCCTTTCCCTGGCTGTCCTTAATTCATTTTAATAGAAGCAACCTCTGCTCAGCTGCCCAAGCCAGATACACAGAAATCACCTTGATTATTCTTAACCCCCTGTCCAATCAGATACCCAGTCCATTCTCTTCTACCCACTCGATAGCTCTCAAATTTGCCCACTTCCTTTGGTTTATTTTCTTCTTTCTGCCAATCGTACTCTAAGCTACTGTTCTCTTTTACCTAGACTAATGCAATAACAATAACAACTTAATTGTTCTTTCTGTTTTGTTTTTTTTTTTCTAACTGAAGATATATATATATGTGATTCTTTTAGGAATAAAATAATTTTAGGGAACAAAAGAGGTTGTGGTTTTTATTCTTTTGGATTAAAATATTTCTAAAGCATATTGCATAATACCACCTTTTTCTAAAAGCAGTATAATGTACATTATTTAATGTAATATTTACTCAAGATTTAATTATTGCATTCTTGTAAATCACATACTGTCTTGGCTCTTAGCCCTTACGCTAAGTGACATAAGTCTGTAAAGATTGTGAATTTTTTCCCAGTTTTCTTTCTTCTAATCTATATATTGTCAATTGTTAGTTTTTACATATGATAACTTTCTGGACAGTTCTTCAGAATTCCACTTGGGGTGAGTCTTATTGATAACCTACGGAGTCATTTTGACCTATGGCTCACCTGAGTTACCAGACTTACTATTTGTTTTGTTTGCTTTTCACTTTAAGTTAAACCTAAAGTTAAACCTGAAGTTTAACTGAAAGTTTAAAATTTTAAGCTTTCTTTTTAAATTCGTCTTTATTTGCTGTTTCACTAAGGTGTTGTGACAACAAAATACATCTGTTGTACCGGAACATACATCAAGATGTACCTTTCATAATACCACTATTAAAATGTTTACCTTTTGTAGGAGATACAAACAAGTAAAGATGACCACGCTAAATAATGTTCTCAGTTTATTCATGGAGACTTGGTGGTTTTTAAAGTAAGACTGTTTGTTTAGTCCTTGCAACAGTCTATGTAAATATATATATAAATAAATATATACACATGGAATCGCCTCAGAGTGTATTGCCTGAGAAAAGAGAGATTATGAAGGGGAGTTAGATACCTTATCCCATAGTTCCTCCCAAAGTGGGCTTCCTTTTTCTTTTTTTCTTTTTTCCTTTTTTTTTGAGACAGTTTCACTCCTGTCACTCAGACTGGAGTATGATTTCCACTCACTGCAATCTCCGCCTCCCAAGTTCAGATGGTTTTCATGCCTCAGCCTTCCCAGTAGCTGGAATTACAGGCATGCGCCACCATGCCCAGCTAATTTTTGTACTTTTAGTAGGGGCAAGGTTTCACCATGTTGGCCAGGCTGGTCTCGAATTCCTGGCCTCAAGCGATCCGCCCACCTTGGCCTCCCAAAGTGCTGGGATTATAGGCATGAGCCACTGTGCCCAGCCCCAAAGTGAACTTTCTAGAACCTTACAATAAACCTCCTAGAACCTTCTCTTTATATATATATATCTCTTTGTGTGTGTGTATATATATATCTTTGTGTGTGTGTGTGTGTGTGTGTATATATATATATATAAAATTAAGAAAACCGAGGTTTAGAGAGGTTTCAGAATTTTTTACAGGCTTTTAAGAAAATGTTCTATCCTCCTCTAGATTGTAAGATCTGTGAAAGCAGGGGATTTCAGGGTTTTTGTTTTTTCCTTTTCCTACCAGTATATGTAGCTAACAGCTATCAACACAGAGCTTGCTTAGCTGATATTAAACCTTCATTAAATGAATGAATATGGGTTATGTAATTGTTGTAGCAAATTACTCTTTGAAACAAGGTGGTGGGAAATTTGTTATAAGGTTCTAGAAAGTTCACCTTGGCTGGGGGAACTAAGGGATAAGATACCTAACTTCCCTTTATAGCGTCTGTTTTCTCAGGCTGTGTACTCTGTAGGCAATCTCAATTTCTTGCATAATTTTGTGAGTTTATAAAATAAATTATTTTTTGCTTAAGTCATCTTGGGATAGTTTTCTGTCACTTGTAGTAAAAGTTCTTGACTTTCAGTGCTCCTTGTTTGTATTTTGTTCCACTTACACCTCTTTATTCTCCCTTCCACAATATCCTGCTGCCACTTAGATATTGTTCAGAAGCTGCTGTTGAGCTGTAAGGTATATTACATTGAATATTGCCTTTGTGTTGCCCATTCCCTTTGTTAGTATTAAGTATAATAGGAAAGATAAAATGAAAGTTTTAAAAACTCAGAAAATAAGTGACAACAGCTGAGATTTTAAAAATTCAACAGATGTTTGTAGGAACAAAGAGGTGGGCACGGGTCAAATCATGATGGGGCAGACTTCTAAAGGCCTGTGATAAAAAACCCAGACTTCGTCCTGAAGGTGCTGAAAGCCAATAAAGGGTTACCAGCAGGGACCACCTATGTTTTATAAAGATGTTTATGGATAATGAATTCAAAGGGAAAACACCAGAGGGAAGACATCTGGAGTAAGTGGTGATTATAGCTCACTGCAGCCTCAACCTCCCAGGCTTATGCCATCCTCCCACCTTAACCTCCTGAGTAGCGGGACTAGGATTATAGGTACGCACCACTATGCCCGGCTAATTTATTATTATTATTTTTTTATAGAGACAAGATTTTGCTCTGTTGCCCAGTCTGGTCTAAAACCCCTAGGGTCGAGTGATCCTCCTGCCTGGCCCTCCCAAAGTGCTGGGATTACAGGCAGGAGCCACTGCGCCTGACCAAAAATTCTAAGGGATTCCCATAGGGGTTCCTGAAACCTGAGAATACCCATCAATAATATGTACTGTTACATACAAAACACAGTACAGGGAAACCACAAAGATCAAGTTTAATTATACCTTTCCTCACTTTAAAAATGTCCATTTTTGTGGCTCCAATATGTTATACGCTAGGAAACTATCCCAAGCCACCAATTAGAACTGTGTACAAGTTACATGGGTCTGAGGAGCTTTGGGTAAAGTTCATCATCTTTTACTGACATATTTTGACAATTTGAACACTGTCCACCTTCCTAATGTGTATTAGAAAGTAGAGTTGCTAGCTAAGAAAGTTAATTGCTCCTACAAAAATAAGATATGATCTTATTTTTCGAATTGTGTTTGTCTCTGTATTACTCTGTTCTCACGTTGTCATAAAGAACTACATTAGACTGGGTATTTTATAAAGAAAGAGGTTTAATTGACTCACAGTTCCACAGGCTGTACAGGAGGCATAGCTGGGGAGGCCTCAGGAAACTTATAGTGAGGAGAAAAGGTGAAGGAGAAGCAAGCATATCTTCATGTGGCAACAGGAGAGAGAGAGAGAGCGCGTGCGAGCCCAAAGGGGGAAGTGCTCTACACTTTCAAACAACCAGATCTCATGAGACCGCACTATCATGAGAACAGCAAGGGAGAAATCTGCCCCCGTGATCCAATCACCTCCCACCAGTTCCTTCCCCCAGTATTTGGGATTGCAGTTCAACATTAGATTTGGATGGGGACACAGAGCCAAACCATATCAGTTTCCCATCCCACTAAAATGGTAGGAAGTCTGTTTACTAGAATTTGTGCCATTTTCAAATGCATAATCATTCATTTTCAGATTAATATATTTGGACAAGGGACAAGGTGAATACCAGCAAGTCATGGGCCATAACCACCTGTGTTTTTGTTTTTTGTTTTTTTTTCTTCTTTTTTTTTGAGATGGAGTCTCGCTCGTTTTGCCCAGGCTGGAGTGCAGTGGCGCAGTCTTAGCTGGGATTACAGGTTCTGCACGCCAGCATGCCCAGCTAGTTTTGTTTTGTTTTTTGTTTTTTGGTTTTTTTTTTTGAGACGGAGTCTTGCTCTGTCACCTAGGCTGGAGTGCAGTGGCACAATCTTGGCTCACTACAACCTCTGCCTCCTTGGTTCAAGTGATTCTCCTGTCTCAGCCTCCTGAGTAGCTGGGATTATAGGCGCATGGCGCCACGCCTGGCTAATTTTTTGTATTTTAGTAGAGACGGGGTTTTACCGTATTGCTCAGGCTGGTCTTGAACTCCTGAGCTCAGGCAATCTGCCCATCTCGGCCTCCCGCAGTGCTGGGATTACAGGCATGAGTCATTGCGCCCGACCTAATTTTGTAATAGAGACGGGACTTCGCCATGTTTGCCAGGCTGGTCTCGAACTCCTGACCTCAGGTAATCCGCCTGCCTTGGCCTCCTAAAGTGCTGGGATTACAGGCGTGAGCTACCACCCCGGCCCCAACTGTGTCTTAAAAACATCCTCAACTGTTCTTATTTCCTCTCTTTCTCTGACACTTGCATTTATATTATCATAAATCTTAGCTCTCATACTCAATTAATGTGAAACAATAAAACTCTACACAATTCATTTGCACAGATACCATTTTCATTCACATGAGTATCTAAACTAAATGCCAGTCATTATGAGTAAGCCAGGCACAGTGGTTCTCTCTTCTTCCCTCTTCCCTTCTCTCTCCCTCTCCCTCTCCCCATCCCTCCATCCGTCTGTCTTTCTCTTTCTCTCTTCCTCTTCCTTTCATGTGAAGAGGTGAACTTTCCATCCCAGCTGGCAAGACTAATTCAGGCATGCATTCTCTTCCTTGTGGACTGTTATAATGGCTTCCTTCTCTCTTCCAATCCATCAAACTCATTCTTGGCTGAGAAATTTTAAATATACAAATCTGATCTAATTATCTTTCCCTGTCTCAAACTTCACATCTAACCACAGTATCAAGTTTTGATTATTTAGCATACTATTAGAGTCCTTTCCTAATCCCATCCTGCCTTTGTCAGTCTCATGCTTATGCTGTTTGCTCTAGCTCCAGGGCTGTCTACTATTTATATTCTGAAGCTGCCTAATACTACCACTGCCAGTTCATCTCAAGGAGAACCATTCATTTCCTCACTTGCTCCTCCTGTATTCTTGTATTTTACAACACTTATCACATCGTGTTATATTGGCTTCTTTTACCTTTCTACACCTCCTGCCAAAATCAGAGCAGCAAAAATAGAAAGGAACCATGTGTTCTCATTTTAATCCACAGTGCTTTTGAACAATCTCTGATTCATGGTAACCATCAGTAGATGTTTAAGCTTAATCTGAAGACATGTGCCTAAAGTCAGAAAATTCACAATCTAGTAGTGTAGATAGATATTCAACTACTTATAATACTAGGCAGTATATACTAATACTAAATAAATCGGAAATTTCTTGAAATTATGATCATGAATGTGACTCTTGGATCTCTGGCATTTTACTGGGTACATAGTTATTCTTATGTATAAATGTAAATGACTAAATGAAGGGAAGAAGTCTCCTCGGCATGGTCTAGTGGACCTCTACCTCCCATTCTTATAACCCTCTCGCATTCCAAAACTCTTGAAAGATGCAACAGTCCCAGGCCTTGACCAGGAGGGAAATTGCTATGAAAATGCCATGGACGGAGAAAGCAAACTGTGATAGCAATTAAGAGCCCCATACAAAAGTCATAAAGGCACATTCTTCTCATTGGAGGCGTTTTCTAGCGTATGCAGTTTTACTGCAAGGTGACTAGCAGCAAGGCTATTTTCAAGAATAATTATGAGGAGTGGCTTATTGTAAGAGAAGCAATTTTAAGTTTCACAGAAACATCAGATAAGTTTAAAACTTTGTTTATAGCATCATCTTTTATTTATTCTTGGTAGAAAATAAATTTCCCCTCAAGGCATATGTCTGTAAGTAGAATTCTTTATTCATTTATGTCTTGTTTAACTGTATCAAATCTACAATTTTATGGCCATAGTTTCTCATGAAACCTAAAGCACTCTTGGTTACCCACTAACTTTTAAATAAAATACACATAAATAAAATTTTATCTGTAAAAATACATTCTTAACATTAAAAATTTATCTAATGTTGGGTACAACCTAATTTTTCAATTGATGAGTTGATTTTGTTTACTTGTATTGGGGAGCAACTTTGATTTTAAATTATTGCCTTTTTAAAGAATTGCTTTTACATATATTGGATACAGAAGGGATCCCTGAATTCTGTAGCATCGTAAATACTGGAATGAGGCCGGGTGTAGTGGCTCACATCTGTAATCCCAGCACTTTGGGAGGCCAAGGTGGGTGGATCACCTGAGGTCAGGGGTTTGACACCAGCCTGGCCAATGTGGCGAAACCCAGTCTCTACTAAAAATACAAAAGTTAGCCAGGTGTGGTGGTGCATGCCTGTAATCCCAGCTACTCAGGAGCCTGAGGAAGGAGAATCACTTGAACTCGGGAGGCAGAGGGTTGCAGTGAGCTCAGATTGTGCCATTGCACTCTAGCCTGGGTGACAGCAAGACTCTGTCTTTAAAAAATATATACTGGAATGAAGTTTTCATCTGAAGAGAGAATATTATGATTACAGGGCATAGGCAAAGCATAGAGCCAGTCTGGCATAAGTGGTTTTTGGTTTTGATTTCTTTTTCCCCACACTAGAAGTTCTTAAAATTAATGCGTGAGGTGGTTCTTGGGCTATTGAATTACTTATTTTCTTGAGTTAACTCATTGGCAGTTAACTTTGTAAAAGCAATATTTTTAAATTCACATGGGGAAAGAACTGCCATCTCTTAATTTGAGCTTTAAGTAATCACCCCTACTAACTACTTTATAGTGATTATTAACTTTGTAAATTGCTGATTTTGGACACATGTTAGAACTTAGATTTAAATTTCTTCACATTTGGTAAAAGTATTTTAGTGTTATAAATCATTATGAATGAACGTACTAAAAGAAAAAAGAATGTAATAAAAGATCTTACTCCCTTTCTCTTGATTGTCCCATGGTTTTTTATTATATATTTTAATCAACTACATACTTATTAATCCTGGCTATATTATCAGCTATTAGATAACACAATTTTAAAGTGCCTCTTGCCCTCTGGACACCAAAGACTCAACATTTATTGCTTGAGTATTGCCTTTGTTTTGAATATGGCTTTGTAAAGACAAAAATCCAGGCCGGGTGCTGTGGCTCACGCCTGTAATCCCAGCACTTTGTGAGACTGGGGTGGGCAGATCACCTGAGGTCAGGAGTTCGAGACTAGCTTGGCCAAAATGGTGAGACCCCTCTCTATTAAAAACACAAAAAAGCTAGCCAGGTGTAGTGGCACACTGCTGTAGTCCCAGCTACTCAGGAGGCTGAGTCAGCAGAATTGCGGGAACCCAGGAGGCAGAGGCTTCAGTGAGCTGAGGTTGTCCCATTGTACTCCAGCCTAGGCAGCAAGAGTAAAACTCCATCTAAAAAAAAAAAAAGATTCTGAGCTCTTTTAGAACAGAGGAGAGTAATACTCTAAGTTATGATCATTTATATGGAGGAAACATATCAGTGTTTTGTTTCTCTGTAGTGTTGCTAAACTTTAAGAATTTTTAAAGAAGCTAAATCAGTAATTATGTATCTTGTTTCCTTCCCTAAGAATTACTTCTGGAATTATTTTGTTATCTTATTTTTAGGTGTTGCAAAGTCAACTACAGGGGCCATACTAGAAAGGCAAAAGAAAAAACCATGTTATTGTGAGATGAGGGCGTGATGAGGTCTGGGGTAAAATAGAATGTATATGACTCACTTAAATGTATTCAAATTTCTTTAAAACATTGTGCCATCTAAACAAAAATCCTTTGCCACTGTGACTTTGCAATCCCTGGTTTATATTCATCTGACAATAACAAAACCTATCATATTTATATGAAAATTACTTTTATATGTAAATATATGGTATAATGAACATGTATCATGATTGTGCTCATCTGCCAGTATATTTGCGTGGGCCACATAGTACTTTTAATGGGCTTAGAAAAAAATACCAGGTGAGGTGAAAATGTAACACTCCCATTTTATTCCTGAATGTTTTCCTCTTGGCTAATCTTAGTCCTTACAGTGATACTCAAAGATAGAGTTAGACTGGTAAATGGAGTGAAGGGGAGACATTTTATATCTTCATAAATATGTCTTAAAATCTGGCATCATAGGATATTGAGAAAATTCAGATTTTTCAGCTTTATTAAAATTTGATGACTTTACATTGGGTTCACAAAAATAAAAGAAGACATGTATCTCTTCCAGTTCACTGCGCCATACATTTATATATTTTATCTTTACAGCCTGAGGAAGAACTTGATCCTGAAGAGAGGGACAACTTCCTCCAGCAGCTTTATAAGTTTATGGAAGACAGAGGTATTTGCATGCTCATTATTTTAAAGTAGTCATTGTTTACATTCTAGGTATATGCATTGTTTTTGTTAGTATTGCAGATAAACAGTTTTGGATTTTATTTATTTATTTATTTTGAGACAGGTTCTTGCTTTGATGCCCAGGCTGGAGTGCAGTGATTTGCTCCTGGCTTACTGCAGCCTTGACCTCCTGGGCTCAAGTGATCCTCCTGCCTCAGCCTCTCGAGTAGCTGGGACTACAGGCATGTGCCACCATACCTAGCTAATTTTTTATTTTTCTATTTTTTGTAGAGACGGTTTTGGCCATATTGCCCAGGCTGGTCTCAAACTCCTGGCCTCAAGTGATCCTCTTACCTCTGCCTCCCAAAGTGCTGAGATTACAGCTGTGAACCACCATGCCTATCTAGTTTTGGATTTTAAATAAATCCTAGAATCAGTTACACCTGACAGTAGTAAAATATTTGGAATTAAACTGTTAATGTCTATTTTACATAGAAACAAGTGAGAAAGTATTTTGATACAATTTAGTTTTCCCTGTCACTTATAAAACTAAAGAATATTCTAATATTTCAGAAATGGAAAGTGACCAGTTATAATGTTAATCTGCATATCCACTAATTGCTAATGCTGTATTTGTGGTAAATAAACTGGATAAACTAGTGTGATCCTTGTTCTCAGCAAATTAAACATAATAGGAGACCAATTGTTATCTGAAAAGGATGAGATTTCTAATATCGGTAGAATAATAGAACAATTATAAACCATCCTACTCCTTGGCATTTGTTAGTCCTGGAAAATTTTAAGATAAATTGGTCCTAAACATTCTGTGTGGCCTTCAGAAATCATCCTTCAGATTACTGCTAACAGTCTTAACATTTGTGTCAAAGCAGTGAAAATGAAACCAAGGTGTAAATCTTATCTTTTCTATTGTGTTTGTTTATGCCTAAACTTTTTTTTTTTTTTTTTTTTTTTTTTGAGACAGAGTCTTGCTCTGTCACTCAAGCTGGAGTGCAGTGGCATGAACATGGCTCCCTCCAGCCTCCACTTCCTGGCTCAAGCAATCCTCCCACTTCAGGCTCCTGAGTACCTGGGACCACAGGTGCACACCACCACACTCAGCTACTGTTTTCCTTTTAATTTTTGTAGAGACAGGATATCGCCATGTTGCCCAGGCTGGTCTCAAACTCCTGAGCCCAAGTGATCTTCCTGCCTTAGGCTCCCAAAGTGCTGGGGTTACAGGTGTGAGCTGCTGCACCCAGCCCTATGCCCAAGCTTCTTGAACCAGCAACATTGTTGGCCACACCATGCAGTGTTTAGTTTTACTCAGTTCATTCACAGTTAAAGAGGTGGCTTTATTAGTTTTAGAAGTATAACACCTAAAATCTGAATATCCCCACAAAGGCTATATAAATAATGGAGAGCATATCTTATGTTGTCTTACATTGTTTAAGGCTCTTTAAATATGTGCCTCTAATTAATGAAATTTGGGAAATTAGAAGTTGACAGCTTTGTTTTCAAATTAGTATTTCTCATTTGAATAAACATTTTATTTCTACCTACTTATATTGAAAAGGTACTCCAATCAACAAACCACCTGTTTTGGGCTATAAAGATCTCAATCTCTTCAAACTCTTCAGACTGGTTTATCATCAGGGTGGATGTGACAATGTAAGTATAACATTGCTCTTTGAAACATGTATTGATGTCATAAAAAGGTAAATTATCTTATATTGCATTATATGCACATTGGATAATACATGCATTTCCTTAATGAACATAGAATATTAGGGTAAAGATTATTTCCTGGCCAGGCATGGTGGCTCACACCTGTAATCCCAGCATTTTGGGAGGCTGAGGCGGGTGGATTGCTTGAGCTCAGGAGTTCGAGACCAGCCTGGGCAACATGGTGAAACCCTATCTCAACAAAAATTAGCCAGGTGTGGTGTCGCATGCCTGTGGTCCCAAATACTCGGGAAGCTGAGGTGGGAAGATCACTTGAGCCCAGGAAGTCGAGGCTGCAGTGAGCCCTAATTGCGCCACTGCACTCCAGCCTGGGTGACAGAGTGAGACCCTGTCTCAAAAAAAAAAAAAAAAAAAGGAAAAAACAAAGATTAATTCCCTTTGCAAATGTTAACATAAAAACTTAATTTTCCAGATTGATAGTGGTGCTGTATGGAAGCAAATTTATATGGACCTTGGCATTCCTATTTTGAATTCAGCTGCTTCCTACAATGTAAAAACTGCTTATAGAAAGTAAGTAGTATAGTTTATTCATCAAAGAATATATATTTATAGGAAATATTTTCCATTTACTTTGTTAACAAGAATACATCAATCTAGGAACATTAAAGTTAGAGAAAGTATATAAAAAGGTTTAGGTTGACAGATACTTGTGATTGAAAGTTACTTCAGTGCATCAAATCTTATTTACTTATTTATTATGTTGTCCTGATTTCCTTTCCAAAAGCAAGATGCAGACAGTGTCTGCGATTATGATACATATTATAGAGCTACATCTTTTGGGGTGAACAGCCTTCATATCAAAACTTACGATAGTTATGTTTAGTTATCACAAGCTCAGACGTCTCAGGATGGCATTTTATGATCAGTTTTTCTGTTTATAATTCTATCTAAAACACCAAGAAAATAGTAACACAGAAAATAGCAACACAAAATTTTTTTTAAATTACTGGGCTTTACTTTTTAAAAATGTGTTTAATAACATGTGAATTCAAGTTAAATGCAAAGACTGTAAGATTTCTTAAATGAAATATTGTTTGTTTAGGTATCTGTATGGTTTTGAGGAGTACTGCCGTTCGGCAAATATTCAGTTCAGAACTATTCATCACCATGAACCAAAAGTAAAAGAGGAAAAAAAAGACTTAGAAGAATCAATGGAAGAGGCTCTCAAATTAGATCAAGAAATGCCTTTAACAGAAGTGAAGAGTGAACCTGAGGAAAATATTGATTCAAACAGTGAAAGTGAAAGAGAAGAGATAGAATTAAAATCTCCAAGGGTGAGTTCTTAATACTAGTTTTATCTGGTTTAAGTATTACTTAAAATTTTTTATTATAGCCATTTTCATATATACACAAAATACAGTGAATCTAGCTTATTTTCCAGTATTTAATGCTGCTTAGCTAACTACTTTTTTCTAAATATATTGTATATTATTTTCTCTACCTGAAAACCCTTCCTTCTGTTTTCTGTTTATGTTCGATCAAGTCATTCTCATATGGGATGAATCTCAGATATTCCTTTTCCAAGTCTTTTGCTAAAGTATCACCTCATTGAAGGCCATCTCGGTCACCTTATCTGAAATTGTAACCTGCCTCCTCTCTTTGGAACTCTCAGTCCCTCTAATGTTGCTCCTATTTGTAATTTACTTACTCTGTTTATTGTGATTATCTATTTTGCCCCACTCTACACAAGAATCACACTCCACGAGGTCAGGGGTTAGTGTTTATTTCGTTTATTGACATATCCCAGGCATTTAGAATAGCACCTGGCATATAATAAAAGCTTATTAAATAGATGTTGAATAAATGAATCACCTCTTTATAGCGCCTGTGCCCTGAACTAGATGGTATCTTGTCTTTGTCTGTAACTTTATAGCACACTGTGTGGCTCTAGTGATGTGTACATGTACGCTGGTTGTATCTTCCAACTCTGCTCCTTCTTTCCTTTAATATGTAAAGTCTGTTTAGGAATTGTCATCTAGCATTTGGATTAGTGTCCAGTGATGTTTACATAGTAGGATTTATCAAGTTTTAGAAAGAGAAAGGAATTTACTGCACCATCAAAGAAGTTTAATTACTATAATATGTCTTATTTTTTGGTGGAATCATATTTAATGAAAAAGAATGTGAAATTTCTTTGTCTTATAGTCCAGAAACCAGTTGTTAAAACTGTTCATTCTTTCATGTGGTAAATGGAATCTTCTAGTGAATGTCATGAGGTTTCCAAATTGGTTTTTTCTTTTCTTTTTTTAATTTTTTTAAAAATTGTGGTAAGTACATATAACATAAAATTTGCCACCTTAACTCTTTTCAAGTGTACATTTGATTGGCATTAAGTACATTCTCACTGTTGCATAAGCGTCACCACTATCCAGTTCCAGAATATTTTTACCTTGCAAAACTGAAATTCTGTACCCATTAAACAGTAACTCCTCATTCTTCCCCCAACCCCTAGCAACCACAATTTTACTTTCTGTACCTATGAATTTGATATTCTAGGTATCTTTATATAAGTGAAATCATACAGTGTTTGTCTTTTTGTACTGGCTTATTCACTCAGCATAATATCTGCAAGACATTATGTTGTAGCACGTATCAGAATTTCCTTCCTTTTTAAAGGTGAATAATATTTTATTGTATGTATTGTGGACATACTTTCTTGTCATTACCTAAAAACTTTCCTCTTCCTACATAAAATATCTGCAATGTGCTGTCTAGTATAGATGAACCATAAATTTACATTCTCCAAAATTTTCTCCCAAGTTTTTACTATTTTAAAAAGTGCTGTAATACATTTGCTTGTTAAAATATCCTATCACTTATCCACATATATAAGCCAGGCTTCTAAAAATGGCATTTCTCACCTGTAGTCCCAGCTACTCAGGAGGCTGAGGCAGGAGGATCGCTTGAAACCAGGAGGCAGAGGTTGTAGCGAGCCAAGATTGCACCACTGTACTCTAGCCTAGGTGATAGAGCGAGACTCCATCTCAAAAAAATGAATAAATAAGTAAAAATGGTACTTCTGGGAAAAAGGCATACAGACCCAAATTTTATAGCAGTTGTTTTCATTCATTTACCTACAGATATTTTAAAAGCACCTGCTAGGCCGGGTGCGGTGGCTCACGCCTGTGATCCCAGCACTTTGGGAGGCCGAGGCGGGCAGATCACGAGGTCAAGAGATCAAGACCATCCTGGCCACATGGTGAAACCCCGTCTCTACTAAAAATACAAAAATTAGCTGGGCGTGGTGGCGCGTGCCTGTAGTCCCAGCTACTCATGAGGCTGAGGCCAGAGAATCGCTTGAACCTGGGAGGTAGAGGTTGCAGTGAGCTGAGATCATACCACTGCACTCCAGCCTGGCGACACAGTGAGACTCTGTCTCAAAAAAAAAAAAAAAAAAAAAACACCTGCTATGTGCCAGCCACTGTGTAGATCTGAGGAGATGGAAGTGCCGTCTTGAAACTTGCATGCTAGTGCTTTGTGATAGAAAAAAAAGTCTTCTTTTTCTGCCTTTAAAGTGTAAATAGCACATAGCCAGCAACTAGGGAAAACATTTGTTTACTGAGATATTAATTGTATCCTAATGCTTCCTAAGTTCCTGGCTGTTTATCTGCTTTATTCCAAGAAGAGGAGAATTCTGCCAGTGTATAAAAGTTGTCTTGAAATAGAACCTAGGAGATAGTGAAATTGCTCACCAGTCATGGTCACTTCAGCATTCAGTGGGCTAGATAGAAGCTAGCGGGGGTAAAACATATTGCTGTTGTCCCAGCGAACTCTCCAGATACTCATTCAAAGAAGTCTCCTCACTTTTTTTGCCATTGATGGAATTCAGTCCTTTTAAAATGTAGTCATCCACAAATACAGTGACAGTGTAAATTTTGTCTTACTAAGCTGTAGAATTAAAGACCACAGAGCTTTTAAAGAAGCAAAATTCAGGGGATTGGTTTTATTATTGTTACATTTTATCATTAACATTAGATAATTCATTTTAAATTTTTATTACAGTTGAGTAATAAAAGTGAGATAAAATGATGTAGTAAACCAAGGAGACAATTTTTATTTCTTTTTTGTTGTTTTCTTTTTTCACTCAGATTCTGACCGATATTTCTTAAGTAGTATGTAGCCAGAGTAGACCTGGACATAATTAAGTAATTTATATTAGTTATTCTTTTACTTTCAAAAGGAAGAGAAATGTACCTTTGAGTTGGTTTTCAGGGCCGTGTTTCAAGCCAGAGTCATTGCTGTGAAGGTTAAAGGAAAAGATGTTTTTTCCTGCTTTTTTCCCCTTTATAGTGATAGCTATTTTAAAGTTTTTATCACCTCTACTAGGGACGAAGGAGAATTGCTCGAGATGTAAATTCTATTAAAAAGGAAATTGAAGAAGAGAAAACAGAAGACAAATTAAAAGACAATGATACAGAAAATAAGGATGTAGATGATGACTATGAAACTGCAGAGAAAAAAGAAAATGAGCTACTACTGGGGAGAAAAAATACACCAAAGCAAAAAGAGAAGAAAATTAAAAAACAGGAGGATTCTGACAAAGATTCAGATGAAGAGGAAGAGAAAAGCCAAGAGAGGTACATTATCTTATGTTTGTTCTCCAGAAGCACCTGTCTGGGGTACAACAGCACTTTGTTCCTGCTTAGAGATTCAGGTTTAAGGGAATGTTTTCTTATTGGGACTTCCGTTCCTCTTGTCTAATGAAGGTGAGACACATTGTGAAGATGATGTGTATTGCCTTTCGGAATCGGAGAATATACTGGTCGCACCATTTTAATAGCACTTGTGCCCTAAACAGTGGCCTCAAAGAAGGCTGCGCCACCCAGTCAAAAGAAAGGTCCTGCAGTTGACAGCAGGGAAGGGAGCTGGAGAAAAATGGAGGAAGTGGACAAGAGGAAACAGCGACAGCAAAAATTCCATTTTAAAAAAGGTACAATGTGGGAAAGCTAACAAACACATGGGTGCACAGTACTAGCAGATGTTTCTGTGTGTTAGCTTTAAGACGTTTTTCTTTTTCAAGTTATTGTATTAGATTAAGTGGCATGCACCCCTGATTCTAGTTTGGAAAATACATTCTTGCCCCACATCACAACAATAAATTTTAGATTTTTTAATGTCCATCCTGTTTGCTGTTGAGTAAAACCTATATTCTTTTTTTCTATGTATTAGACAAGTATGGACTGAACTGACTTAAAAATAGTCAAAGATTAGGCAGTCCAACAGGATCGAGGTAGTCTCTGACCAAGGTATTAGCTGTTTCTGTAAGCGTTGAGAAATGGATTTACTAATTTTAGGGCACTACTAAAAATGAATTTTAACTGAGCAACAACATAACACACTTACTTGTAATACCAGCTCTCTTCCATAGTTACTTTTCTATTATTATATGATGTTAATTTTTCTAGAAATTTGAGTTGTTAAGCCAAATTTGGGAAAACTGACCTGCCATTGAGATAATAAATATTTGGAAAAATAGTATGATTAGTGAGTGGGAGAGGTAATTTGATTTAATACAGATAGGCACAGGAGCTATCACAATTACATTTGAACTAGGTTAGTGAGTTAAAAAAAGGTTCTGTAATGAAATATAATTAGGATTAGGAAAAGTAGGAGGAAATAATTGGAGTTGAGTATAATGATATGAGTGTAGAATTTTAAATATTTGGACAAAAAAATTTAACCGAAGGTGAACCACTTAAAAAGTAGAACCTAATTGGCCGGGCGCAGTGTCTCACACCTGTAATCCCAGCATTTTGGGAGGCCGCGGCAGGCGGATCACGAGGTCAGGAGATCAAGACCATCCTGGCTAACACGGTGAAACCCCATCTCTACTAAAAATACAAAAATTAGTCAGGAGTGGTGGTGGGCACCTGTATTCCCAGCTACTCGGGAGGCTGAGGCAGGAGAATGGCATGAACGCGGGAGGCGGAGCTTGCAGTAAACCAAGATTGTGCCGCTGCACTCCATCCAGCCTAGGTAACAGAGTGAGACTCTGTCTCAAAAAAAAAAGAAGGAAGGCCTAATTATAGTTTGAAGCTTTTTGTGAAAAACATCAAAATATGTATATTGAAATATGTATATAACACATATAATACATCTATGTAAAATGTGATTTAAAAAGACTATAACTGCTATGTAAATGGAGATTTATTTTAGAGAAAATTTCATAGACTTGAATATGAAGAACAATATTATCTTTAAGTAGTTTTTCTCATAATGTTTTGAATTTACCTCATCAGTCTATTATTGGAAGGTGTCCTCCAAGAGAAAACATTCCCACTGCAAATGGGCTGTTAAAGCTTCATGTCAGGACCCCCAGGGGTCACCAAAATAATGCCCTATATTTATTACAGAGAACAATACTACTTGTTGAGCTTTTAATGCTTGTGACACTAGAATGATCTTTGATGCAGTTCTCTTGTGAGTCTTTACAGCATTGATACACAATGTTTTATTATAAAAATGTTAAAAGTATTTTTAGACCTCCCTGTGTTAATCTTTTTTATACCTTATTATCAATACAAAGAAGAACTGATGGAATATGAGTAAACAAATAGAATTCAACACAAATGTAAAGCTTTGTTCTTGTGGTGCTATCCTACAGTGTCAGCAAGTGACCTAATACTCAAATTTCTTTGTTAGAGTTGGGAAACCTTTAAAATATAAATTAGTTTAAAAGACGTGGTTACTAAGGTAGATAGCACTTGCTTATTATTTTGCCCACTAAGAAAACTAGTCTTGCCAAGAACTATTCTAATTGTGGTAGTAAAGCAGATTTAAGAAAATTCAGTTGCAGGAAGTTACAAAATATCCTTAGATCTTTTTTTACATATAAGGTGGCACTTAAATATGAATTCTGAAGAATTTTTTCAGAGCATATTTTTCTTATTTTGTTTTGTCAAAAGTGATTTGTTTGATTACAGATCATCATTAGCTGGCACTTAAATACGAATTCTAAAGAATTTTTTCAGAACATATTTTTCTTTCTTTGTTTTGTCAGAAGTGATTTGTTTGATTACAGATCATCATTAGCTGTGACTTGATTGGCTTTTAAAAAGTATGGATTTACTTTGGGTACAGTGCACCTTTACGTAATAAATTCCTTAGTAAGTAGGCCACAGAAATCTTCTCCTTCTCCTCCTTCTTCTCCTCCTCCACTGATATGTTATTAAGGTAATATTTAGGTTGTGAATAATCTACCTGTTGAATTCTTCTGCATATTTTATTCTCCATTAAGTTATTAGTAGCATTATCAATATTATAACTTACTGCAGGGAAGAAACTGAAAGCAAATGTGACTCTGAGGGAGAGGAAGATGAGGAAGACATGGAACCCTGCCTAACAGGAACCAAAGTGAAAGTAAAATACGGACGAGGGAAGACTCAGAAAATTTATGAAGCCAGTATTAAAAGCACTGAAATTGATGATGGAGAAGTTTTATATTTGGTACATTACTATGGATGGAATGTCAGGTAAGCAAGAAAGTATTTTCTTACTATTGAAATTTTTTCAGTGGTTAAATAGAACATCAACTTAATGTTGTGAAGAGTGAAAGCAAGTGATGGTATATATTTACAAAGCACACCTTGATTCTGAATTTTCCAAGACTTTGACATTCCTGCTGTTATACTAGCAGTGTCAGTGCTTCTAGCCAGAGACTACCAGGATCACACCTGTAGTTAGAACAAGTTACATTTATTACTCATTTATAGTGAGGAAGAACACACAGCAAGGGGAACCATAGGGCACCTTAGTAATAAGGTGTTAAATGAATCAACAGAGGCTTAACGCACCACCTTTGGAAAACAATAATTCATAATTCTGTGGAGACATATTACTGAATATGAGCAGGGAGCCAGGCCCACAGTTTCCAACTGTGCAGTATTTGTTTGTTTCATTAATCAGAAATCAAGCCTGTGTCAAGCACTGTAATAGTTCTAATAATAAGTTGACTAATTAATAAAACAGAAAGTTAGAACTTAGATTTGGTCTTCCATTAGATTATTTTGGGGAGGGTTTAAGAAAGGCAGGGCATGGTGGCTCGTGCCTGTAATACCAGCACTTTGGGAGGTGGAGGCGGAAGGACTGCTTGAGGCCAGGAGTTTGAGACCAGACCTGGCAACATAGTTAGACCCCCATCTCTACAAAAAATTAAAAATTAGCCTGGCATTGTGGCACGTACCTGTAGTCCCAGCTACCCAGAAGGCTGAGGTGAGAGGATCACTGGAGCCCAGGAGTTGGAGGCTGCAGTGAGCTATGATCATGCCACTGCACTCCAAGCCTGGATGACGGAGCGAAACCCTGTCTCTTATTAAAAAAAAAGAAAGAAAGAAAAAAAAAGGGATTTTGCTCCATATTGGATCCTGTCAGGAAGCTGGGGTAATTATAATTGGTTTTCTTAATAAATCTTATCTAGAAGGAGAGACAGACCAAGGTAACACTATAACTGGTAAAGAAACAGCAATCACTCACATTAGTCAAGAAAAAAAAGATGTTTGGTCGTTTTTGTGACTTGGACAATGTTCCTGTTTTTTCTGTGTTCAGACACGATCAGGAAGTGGTCTTGTTTTTGTTTTGATACATCATGGTCACAGAATGGACTTGTCTGATGTTGATGCTCTTTGAAATTGTTCATGTTTCAATAGCAGGATAGTGTGGCCTAGCTATGAATGCCAGACTAGCTCCAAGCAACACCAAGGCCCAACTGATAGTGCCAGGCAAATTCCTAAATGGTCGGGGGCTGCCTTTCTTGTTCTCTTTTACAAAATCTGGCATGTTTAATATCTCTGGTTGCCCTGTATTTATTTGGAGCCAGACTGCTCCTCGGTTTCTCTATACACTAGATGTGAGCTCTGTTATGACTCAAATCCCTCATCTCTAAACTGGGAAAAATACAGTTCCTATTTTGTAGAGGTGTTGTATAATGCAGTAGTTCCCTCTCATCTGCTGGAAATGTGTTCCAAGACCCCCAGTGGATGCTGAAACCTCAGATAGTACTGAATCCTATATATCCTATCATTTTTCCTATACATACATACCTACAATAAAGTTTAATTTATAAATTAAGCACAGTAAGAGATTAACAATAATAATAAAATACAGCAATTATAACAATATATTGTAATAAAAGTTATATGAATTCTCTCTCTCAAAATATCTTAATATTTTTGGACCATGGGTAATTGAACTATGCTGTGGCTAAGCGGGATAATATTTGTATTAAGATGTAAATGCTTAGAATCATGCCTGGCACTTAGTGCTCCATGAACGTTAACTGTTTTGTTTTCTTTACAATGTATTGCTGAATTCAGGGGAAAAGGACTATATCTTACCAACTTTCAGTCATTATATTTCCAGTTGCATCACATGATAGCCTTCTTTCTTCCTCAGATTCTTATTTAGTTCACAACTATCCACTCCTGTTTCACATCTGTATATGTCTGTGTTCTGCTTTCTAGAATTTCCCATATCATCTTTCTTTCTTATCTCTTTAATGTTTTACTTTATGACTCTTCTCAGCAGTCATTTTATTATACACTCAGGTTTTGGATTGGTCATCTCCCTAATTCCTTACTTAACTGGTACTCTCCTGGTTCATGGTTTTTCATTGTTCTTGTCTACTCCTAAAAGCTGGTATAATTCTGGCCTGTTCGTTGAGATGAAGCCACCATAGTTCCTAAAGAATTTAGCCAGATTCCTGAAAGGGAGTATCTGCAAGTGTAAGAAGTGTGAGAAGAGTCCTGGTCTCTCACTGAGAAATCCTGGGACTGTCCTTGGTTAGTAGTATTAGTGCTGGAAGTACCTACATGGTATATTGCTTTGTCCAGTGTCGCCAGGACCAAGTACACTAAAAATCAGGCTTGTGCTTCTTGGTTGTCTGTTACCTCCTTTGGAATTGTGGAATTGGATAGAGTTATCCCTTTGTTAGCCCTGGATCAGATACATAACTCTCTTATTGCACTTACCAGACTATACTTGATTTTACCCTATGTCTGTCTTTTATAACAGACTATGGGTTGCATGAGAGCATGGGCCATGTTTATTCTCTACGTACTTCCTGATACAGTGCATACTAGTAGGCCCTCAGTATATGTTCAGATGAATAAACATTTCCATATAAGTTACCAAAGTACAGATATTTAAAGGCCTAGTACAATGCTCATAGCCAGTCTCATTTTAGAAACTAGATACTTTGTTAATGAGGTGAGAGATAGTTTTCAAATCATAGTACAGGTAGTTCCTAACTTAGAGTGGTTCAACTTCAATTTTTTTAAATTTAAAATGGTTCAAAAGCTATATGCATTCAGTAGAAGCCATACTTAGAAGTTTGATTTTTTTTTTTTAAGACGGAGTCTTGCTTTGTCACCAGGCTGGAGTGCAGTCGTGTGATCTGGGCTCACTGCAACCTCCGCCTCCTGGGTTCAAGCGATTCTCCTGCCTCAGCATCCCCAGCCTCCCAAGTAGCTGGGGTTACAGATGCATGCCACCATGCCCAGCTAATTTTTGTATTTTTAGTAGAGATGGGGTTTCGCCATGTTGGCCAGGATGGTCTCGATCTCTTGATCTTGTGATCCGCCCGCCTCGGCCTCCCAAAGCGCTGGGATTACAGGCGTGAGCCACTGCACCCGGCCTGAATTTTGATTTTTTTTTTACTGGTCTAGTGATATGCAGTATGATGCTCTCTCATCAGACTGTGCAGTGGTGGCAAGCCACATCAAGCAGCGAAGAAACCATGAGACTAATCAACCAATACTGTACAGTGTATTCAATAAATTACATGAGATATTTTAGACTTTATTACAGAATAGACTTCATGTTAGATGATTTTGCTCAACTGTAGGCTAATATAAGTGTTCTGAGCATGTTTAAGGTAGGCTTAACACATCAAGCTAAGCTGTGATGTTCAGTAGGCTAGATGTATTAAATGCATTTTTCGACTTAGGATATTTTCAATTTGTGATGAGTTTATCAGGACATAATGGCATCATAAGTAAAGGAGCATCTGTATAGGTAGTCATGGTACCATGTCAGCTGAAATACATGCATACAGGAACCATGTCCTTACTTTGTACATCTCCATGGTAACTGGTTTACAAAGCAAGAATATCGTTTCCAGATACATGAGTTTCTATTAACACGCTACAGTCTAAAGCAAGTTTGTCCAACCCGTGGCCCACAGGCCATATGCAGTCCAGGATGGCCTTGAATGTGGCTCAACAAAAATTCATAAACTTTCTTAAAACATGAGAGTTTTTTTGTTTGTGTGGGTATTTTTTCTTTTTCTTTTTCTTTTTTTTTGCTCATCAGCTATCGTTAGTGTTATTTTATGTGTGGCCCAAGACAATTCTTCTTCTTCCAGTGTGACCCAGAGAAGCCAAAAGATTGGACACTCCTGGTCTAAAGCAAGGACTGCCTGTAGTTTCTTCAATTAAGTGTACCTATTTTTAGATTTTGACTTAATTCTATAAATACTTGTATATTTATATAATGTAAAAACTGTTATTTAGTTCCAGAAAACTTAATTTCTTATTTGCCCCTGATTAGTCACTTGGACTATAGACATCCAGCAGTGATAGTAATCATTTGAGAAGGCCAGATGCAGTGGCTCATACCTATAATCCTAGCACTTTGGGAGGCTGAGGTGGGCAGATCACTTGAGCTCTGGAATTCAAGACCAGCCTGGGCAACATGGCAAAACCCCTGTCTCTATAAAAATTACAAAAATTAGCTTGGTGCAATGGTGTACACCCATGGGCTCATCTACTCAGGAGGCTGAGGTGGGAGGATCATCTGAGCCCAGGGGATCATGCCTCTGCACTCCATCCTGGCAACAGAGTGAGACCCTCTCTCAAAAAAATTGTTGGTCCAGTGGCTCACCCCTGTAATGCCAGCCCTTTGGGAGGCCAAGGTGAGCAGATCACCTGAGGTCAGGAATTCAAGACCAGCCTGGTCAACATGGTGAAACCCCATCTCTATGAAAAATAAAAAATTAGCTGGGTGTGGTGGGCACCTGTAATCCCAGATACCCGGGAGGCTGAGGCATGAGAATCACTTGAACCCAGGAGGCAGAGGTTGCAGTGAGCCAAGATGGCACCATTGCATGCCAGTCTGGGTAAGAACATTGAAACCGTCCCCCAAAAAATAAAAATCAAATTAAAAATAAATTTAAAAATAAAAATTTTAAGTAAAAGTTTAAGGGAAATGAGTTTTCAACTTGAGCTAAACAGAATAAACTTAGATAAAGGTGAAATACAGATACCTCTAAAAAATTTCAGAGTCCTAAAGGCAATGTAGTTCAGAAGAAAATTTTATTGGAAATACTAGACTAGAGACTAATTTTTTATGTTTTTACTAGAGACTAGAGAGAGTGTTGAGGAGGAAAAGGAAGTTGAAATGGACTTGATAAAATAACCTGAAACTGATCACCTTGCAAATCTGAATTTATCTGACTAGCTTTCTATTATTCATTCAATAGAACGAATTCTAGTGCAGAATCTGATTATAAGCTCAGGTCTGTAAAAGCTGTAGAAAACAAAGCAATTCAGATTGTCTTGAATCTAGAGTTTGCTTTCCAAGACCTCCTTCTAAACCTGTTAACTCTTAAATCCTCTTGCCTTTCCTTAGTGGTTATACAAAATACCTAGTAGAGTTATTGGCACATGTTACTAGCAAACCAGCGCCTGTGCCCTTCATATTCTTGCCAACACTAAGAACAAACTATTTAGTCTGTCTCACTGTTGTTTTTGTTTGGTGAATACATTTCAAAAAGGTTCTAATTTATGAAGTTTGTACATATTCTTTTTTTTTTTTTAAGGTATGATGAGTGGGTGAAGGCTGACAGGATAATCTGGCCTTTGGACAAAGGTGGACCAAAGAAAAAACAGAAGAAAAAAGCGAAAGTATGTTTGTAGATTTATGTCCCTTATAATATGTATAGGAATTATTCAAATTGTACTGTGTGTTTTTTAAGACTTCTTAGTTTTAGGTTTATACCAAGATTAAGAACAAGGTATATAGACCTCCCATGTACTCTCTGCCCCATACCTGCATAGTCTTCCCAAATTGTCAACATCCCCCACCAGATTGGGGTATTTGTTACAACTGATGTGCCTACATTGACACATTATTGTCACCCAGAGTACATCGTTTACATTAGGGTTCACCGTTGGTGGTGTGTATGCTATGGATTTTGACAAATATATAATGACATGGATCCACCACTATAGTATCATACAGAGTAACTTTACTGCCCTGAAAGTCCTTTATGTTCTGTTTATTCTTACCCCCACCCCAAACCCTGACAACTACTGACATTTTACTCTCTCCATCGTTTTTTCCATTTTGAGAATATCATATAATTGTAATCATACACCATATAGCCTTTTTAGATTGGCTTCTTTTGCTTAGTAATATGCATATACGACATTGTGTTTGTTTAATAAATCTTTCTATTGTAATAATCATCTTGGCTGGGTGTGGTGGCTCACGCCTGTAATCCCAGCACTTTGGGAGGCTGAGGCGGGCAGATCACAAGGTCAGGAGATCAAGACCATCCTGGCTAACACGGTGAAACTCTGTCTCTACTGAAAATACAAAAAATTAGCCAGGCATGGTGGCAGGCACCTGTAGTCTCAGCTACTCGGAAGACTGAGGCAGGAGAATGGCGTGAACCCAGGAGGCGGAGCTTGCAGTGAGCCGAGATCGCGCCACTGCACTCCAGCCTGGGCAACAGAGCAAGACTCTGTCTCAAAAAAAAAAAAAAAACAAAAAAAAAAAACTTGATTCTTGAAAGTTAATTGTGATCTTTTCTTTATAACCCAGGAGCTTAAAAGTAACACATTACCACATTGTTTTGGCAAAGGTGAAAACCAGCAACCCTTAGGACATGACTTTCAAACTCATATTCCTGTAGAGGCTTTATCGGAGAAGGATGAAGTAGGACTAACCGTGACAAATGAGAGGACACATTCCTCATTTAGACAGAATGGAACTAACCACTCTGCTGTGGGAATGCAGACCCAGGGTTGCCAGATTTTAGGATTTTTCAAGACCACTATATTTCTTAAAATGTGAAATTTGACTTTTAAATGCTAGAAGCCAATACTAAAATTTTAAAACACATATATACTGGCCAGTTGTACCCTCACCCACACCCTCAGTTGTCAAGCTTTGCTGTAGAGATTTGCCCATGGTTTTGTCTACTGGATGATAGATATCTTTCCTTTCTGCAGGGGATAGTAGGGAACAGTGGGGAGTGCTGAATGGTTGTTTAGCCTTCTAATGCTCTGATGCTGACCATCACAATATAATTCCAGTATTATAAATTGTACAATATTGTATCTATGTAAATACAAAATACATTAGAAATTCCAAAGTGGAGGATTATATACCAATCAGTGATACTAATGTTAATAAGTGCCAATAACCTCTCAGACCAGCCAGAAAACTCTTGATCCTTCTATAAGCACAGACTAGGAAGTGACATATAAAATATCAAACCTTTTTTGAGATGTAGTTTTCTTTGGATAAGTAGAATGTTCATTTTTCATAAAGCATTGGCCCTTCTCATACATTTTGTTGTTGTTGCCCAGAATAAAGAAGATAGTGAAAAGGACGAAAAGAGAGATGAGGAGAGGCAGAAGTCAAAACGGGGACGACCTCCTTTAAAATCAACCCTTTCATCAAACATGCCGTATGGCTTATCTAAGACAGCAAACAGTGAAGGAAAATCAGGTACCAGAAGTGCTCGCAGCAATATACCAGACAGCTCACCTCTGTCAAATGGAATGGAAGGTGCTCGATTTTGAGGATGGCTGACTTTAAAAGAAATAACATAAATAATAAAACTTCCATTGTGTGAAATATTCACAGTACAGGTTGAGTATCCCTTGCCCAAAATGCTTGGGATTAGAAGTGTTTTGGATTTTTGGATTTTTTTTTTTAATTATTTTTGAATATTGCATATACATAATGAGCTATCTTGGGGATAGGACCCAAGTCTAAACATGAAATTAGTGCTTCATATACACCTTATACACATAGCCTGAAAGTAATTTTATACCATATTTTTAATAGTTTTGTTCATGAAATAAAGATTGTGTACTTTGAACCATCAGAAATCAAAGGTATAACTGTCTCAGCCACCCATGTGAACAGTCTGTGATTGTTTGGCATCTCTGTTATTCTTGACTCTGAATTTATATGCCACCTACTGATAAGTAATTTTCTTACACTTACATATAATTACATAACAGTAAAACATATGACTTACAATTAATACAGTGGAAAAATAGTGTGTGTAAGGAAACTAAGCAGCAAGGTAGCATCACCAGAATATCTGTATTGGCTGCTAAACAACAATGACAACAAACAGCAGGCTTTCAATCTCCACCTACGATGCTGTGTTTTCATTAAAAGGTTACCTGTACCCTAGCCTGGGGCTGCCGAAGACAGTTGTGCACCTGTGTTTGGATACAATCTGTCCCATGAGGTCAGGTGTGGAATTTTCTACTTGGGGCGTCATGTTGGTGCCCAAAAAGTTTTGGAATTTGGAGCATTTTGGATTTCAGGTTTTTGGACTAGGGGTGTTCAACCTGTAAATCACCTAGGTTTTTAATCTCATATGATTGAAACTATAAAATTTGATTTGAAGAAAATATTTTGCTGTATCATTTTTATTTGAAATTTAGTGATGTTTTCATTTAGGAATACTTTTTCTCATAAATATCTTAAAAATAATATATTTTAATAGAAGGTGAATTGACAATCCATGCATCCTAATGTGTGCTACACTTTCCCTCAAAGCCTATACCAGTGTCTCCTATAAATTCAATGCTGTTCACCTGGGATCTTTCAGCAAAGCTGAAACCATGTGGTTCTAAGAGAACACAGACTACTGTGGTACAGGCATGTTTTATAATGAGGTATAGGTGAACATATTTTATTCTGCTTGTACTCATTTTCCCCACTTTTCTACCTCTGTATACTTTTAAATGTAATTAAGAAATTAAAGGCTGAACGCAGTGGTTCATGCCTGTAATCCAGCACCTTGGGAGGCTGAAGCAGAAGGATCACTTGAGCCCAGGAGTTCCAGACCAGCCAGGGCAATATAGTGAGACCCCATCTTTACGAAAAAAATTTAAAAATTAGCCAGGCATGGTGGTGTGCACCTGTGGTCCCAGCTACTCAGAAGGCTGAGGTGGGAGGATTGCTTGAGTCTGGGAGGTCAAGGCTACAGCAAGTGTAATCATATCATTGCACTCCACCCTGGGTAGCAGAGCAAGACCCCACCTCACTCTGTCACCCAGGCTGGAGTGTAGTGGCGCAATCTCAGCTCCCTGCAACCTCCACCTCCTGGGTTCAAGCAGTTTTCCCGCCTCAGCCTCCCAAGTAGCTGGGACTACAGGTGTGCACCACCATACCTGGCTGATTTTTGTATTTTTAGTAGCAACGGGGTTTTACTATGTTAACCAGGCTGGTCTCGCACTCTTGACCTCAAGTGATCTACCTGCCTCAGCCTCCTAAAGTGCTGGAATTACAGGTGTGAGCCACTGTGCCCGGGCCCGAGAAAAGAAATTTTAAATGGTTGTCTTACATAAAAATTTCTCTTCTTTCAAGAAAAAAGCTATACTGAACTACATGTTTGCTATTAGTACATGTGGTGCTTGTGTGCAAATTATAAAAGGACATCCTTCCTCTTTACTGCCATCTGCTGACAAACGAAAGATGTCCACAAAGTGAAAGGTACCTAGAAGGCATAACTGTGTTTAGTGTCCAGTCTACAAAACTACATACCAGCCTTATTAAACTACCACTGAAAGGGATTTTTTAAAACATGAAAATGAATTCTACATTCTGTTTATGATAAAACCACAAAATAAAATTGTATACACCTTTTCACTTAAAAATTCGTGTTTGCAGTTTTGAACTTCTTGAGGATATGAGCACCATGTGGACAAGATTTTTATATTTTTTAGATCCTATACAGTCTTAGAACCCTACTTTATTATTTTACAAGTTCCCTTACTTACAGGGAATAATTTTTGTTTCCTGTACTTTCTTGTTTGTTAAGAATATTTAAAGTTTTGAGGATTCCAGTTGCCCATTTTAAAAACTTTTCTTGCTGGGCGCCATGGCTCATGCCTGTAATCCCAGCATTTTGGGAGGCTGACATGGACAGATCACTTCAGGTCAGGAGTTTGAGACCAGCCTGGCCAACGTGACAAAACCCTGTCTCTACTAAAAATACAAAAATTAGCCGGGCGTGGTGGCCCGTGCCTATCCCAGCTCCTCAGGAGGCTGAGGCAGGAGAATGGCTTGAACCTGGGAGGCGGAGCCTGCAGTGAGCCGAGATCACGCCACTGCACTCCAACCTGGGCGACCGAGTGAGACTGTGTCTTAAAAAAAAAAAAAGAGGCCGGGTGCGGTGGCTCAAGCCTGTAATCCCAGCACTTTGGGAGGCCGAGACGGGCGGATCACGAGCTCAGGAGATCGAGACTATCCTGGCTAACACTGTGAAACCCCGTCTCTACTAAAAAATACAAAAAACTAGCCGGGCGACGTGGCGGGCGCCTGTAGTCCCAGCTATTCGGGAGGCTGAGGCAGGGGAATGGCGTGAACCCGGGAGGCGGAGCTTGCAGTGAGCTGAGAACCCGCCACTGCACTCCAGCCCGGGCGACAGAGCGAGACTCCGTCAAAAAAAAAAAAAAAAAGAAAGAAAGAAAGAAAAGGAAAGGAAAGAAAAAAAACTTTTATTTCCACAATTATTTTAAGTAGAATGTCATATTCCTTTCTTAGGATACAAAATGCCCATCACATATCCCTCCTAGATACTATCTCAAACCACTTAACAAATTAACTTCATGTCTAGGATGTCTAGGTACTAATCCTTTGATTTTTTTTAAGGACTCTTGTACCTAAATATGATACTGGGGAATATTGCAAAATAGCTTTTCATATAGATTTGAGTTAGTAATATGCAATATAATATATTTGTACTTGGAGCTTAATGTAGTTTCCCCTCACCCTCAAATTCTTGGCACAAATGTTATGATTTGTTTTATATCAGAAATTTCTACAGGGAGGTATTCAGAGGTACATTATTAATATTTTTATTATTTCTGGTAAGATTTTTATTATAAAATTACATTGGTAATATAAAAGCCTGCATAATATAATAATATTTCCTCTTACAGACTCTTGTTCATCTGATAGTGAAGCAGAAGATGCTTTAGAAAAGAATCTAATAAATGAAGAACTTTCTCTTAAAGATGAACTAGAAAAAAATGAAAATTTGAATGATGATAAGCTAGATGAAGAAAATCCAAAGATTTCTGCACACATATTAAAAGAAAATGATAGGACTCAGATGCAGCCTTTAGAAACCCTGAAGTTAGAAGTTGGAGAGAATGAACAAATAGTACAGATTTTTGGAAGCAAAATGGAACAAGCAGAAGAAGTTAAGAAAGAAGCCGAAAAATCTCCAAAAGGAAAGGGAAGACGAAGCAAGACAAAAGATCTTTCTTTAGAAATTATAAAGATTTCATCATTTGGCCAGAATGAAGCAGGAAGTGAACCTCATATAGAGGCTCGTAGTCTTGAATTGTCTTCATTAGACAATAAAAACTTCTCTTCTGCTACAGAAGATGAAATTGATCAATGTGTGAAAGAAAAGAAGTTGAAACGGAAAATACTAGGACAATCATCACCAGAGAAAAAAATAAGAATTGAGAATGGAATGGAAATGACAACTACTGTATCTCAAGAAAGGACCAGTGATTGTATTGGATCTGAGGGAATGAAAAAGTTAAATTTTGAACAGCACTTTGAAAGAGAAAATGAAGGAATGCCATCATTGATAGCAGAGTCAAACCAATGCATCCAACAACTGACTAGTGAAAGATTTGATAGTCCAGCTGAAGAAACTGTAAATATTCCACTAAAAGAAGATGAGGATGCAATGCCTCTGATTGGGCCTGAAACCTTGGTTTGCCATGAAGTAGATTTGGATGATTTGGATGAAAAGGATAAGACCAGCATTGAGGATGTAGCAGTTGAAAGCTCTGAGTCTAACTCTCTTGTTTCTATTCCACCTGCCCTACCTCCTGTAGTCCAACATAACTTTTCAGTAGCTTCACCACTTACTCTTAGTCAAGATGAGTCTCGAAGCGTAAAAAGTGAGAGTGATATAACGATTGAAGTTGATAGTATTGCTGAAGAATCTCAAGAAGGTCTCTGTGAGAGGGAATCGGCAAATGGATTTGAAACTAATGTTGCCTCTGGTACCTGTAGTATAATTGTACAAGAGAGAGAGAGCAGAGAAAAGGGTAAGGACTTTCTAGGGAAAAGTTAGTGTTTATATGTAAACCAAAAATTAAAACTGTTGAGTTTTAGGTACTGTTGATCTGTAAAGTACTTTCTTTTTCTTTTCTCCTTAAAAAAAGAAATGTCAGTGTAGTCTGTTGAATAAATATACTTCCTCTTTTTTTTTTTTTCACGTTCCCTTTTTCATCTTATTTCAGGTCAGAAAAGACCAAGTGATGGCAATAGTGGATTAATGGCAAAAAAGCAAAAGCGTACCCCAAAGCGAACAAATGCTGCAGCCAAAAATGAAAAGAATGGAACAGGTTGGTGTTTTTCAATGCTAGCTTTAGTCTTACAGTGTTAGTATTTTTAGCAGTTTGTTGGCTTGTTTTAAACATAAATGGAGCAATACTATACTGTTTTATAACTTTGCATTTTCATTTAACAGTATTATACTAGATATTTTGCCATTTTTATTGTTATGAACTCTAGCTCATTCTTTTTAACAACTTTAGGAAAGTATTAAAAAGTTTATCATTTTTAATCATTTCTCGTTGGTGAGCATTTAGGTTTTATTTTTTTTTTTAATACTGTTATAAACTTTGTGCGTTTGTGCACATATTTCTGTAGGATACCAAGAAATGTAATTGTTAGGTCTGTTGCATTTTGATATTTAAGAATTTTATCATTTATAATCTGAGTTAATCTTTTTTATTATTTATAGGACAAAGCAGTGATAGTGAAGATCTTCCTGTCCTAGACAATTCAAGTAAATGTACCCCAGTAAAGCATCTTAATGTATCTAAGCCACAGAAACTTGCACGATCTCCTGCAAGAATATCCCCACACATCAAAGATGGAGAGAAAGATAAACACAGAGAAAAACATCCAAATTCATCCCCTAGGACATATAAATGGAGCTTTCAACTCAGTAAGAAGCTTATAGAAAACTTGATAGATGAATACTCTAAAGTGGAATAGATCTTAAAATATCAACTTGGATTAATGTTAATAAAATAAGGAATAATGATTAACTATTTAGATATTCCAAATATTGCCTTAGCAATAATCACTACGTGTTGTCTTAAGTATAAATCTGTGTCTTTTCATAAAATTAACTTGATAAATATTGACTTACAGGAAGGTCTCCAGTAAGAAGACATGTATGATTTATATAAATCAGTGAAACTGAAGTGCCCTTTGTAGCACTAACTACTGTATAACTAGTAGTAGTGAAGAAAATGTCAATACAGGGAAACTATTCTGATAACTATAATTATCGATAGGTCAGGGTTGGTTTGTGTTGATGTTTTCTTATGTTTTTCTGATCATTTAAGTAATAAATGTTTAGTATAGAACATTTGGGATCTAAAAATAATTCTTAATCATGAATTTAATTCACATCTTCCCTGTTTACAATCTTTTTTAGCTTACTGTACTAGGTTTTAATAAACTAAAGCTTTTGTTGATTTATGAGTTAGATGTTTGATAGAACTGCCATCATTTTTCTCAAAGAATTATTTTAAAATGCAAATTAACTTTTTCCCCCCCTTTTAGATGAATTAGATAATATGAACAGTACGGAGAGAATCTCATTTCTCCAAGAAAAACTACAGGAAATCAGAAAATATTATATGTCTTTGAAGTCTGAAGTTGCAACCATAGACAGGAGGAGAAAAAGATTAAAAAAGAAAGACAGGGAAGGTAATTTTATTATAATTTTTCTCCTCTTATATTTCAAAACTATATCCTATCATTTTAGAAGATTTAAATTTGATACTCTTTGAATATAGCACACATTTATTAACCGCTGTTTTTAAATTCCTAGTGTTTTCTTGTGTTGAAATGAGTAGGTCAGCAACTGAGTTAATTAAAATGACACCCTTAAAAGGGAGTATGAACTGTCTTTCAAAATGTGTGGTTGTACTAAATGTGATGGATTCTCAGGTAGAGCATACTCCTTCTGAAATTCACTCTTTGCTCAAACATTTATTGGCATCTATTAATAGGCACTGTATTTGTTATGGGGTTCACCAAAATGAATGAATCATAAGGCTTATTCTCAAGGAGATTATCTTGTTGGGATTAGAAATCATTCCCTAAACAACTAAATGATAAGATAGTGCCGCCCAGCAACTTTAATGAGCATGTGCCGTGCGCCACGCACTGCCAGGTGGTGGAAGTGCAGAAATGAGTTAGACACAGATTTTCATCTCAGAGATCTTAACATCTAGTGGAACAGTGTGTGCCCTAAGAATGATATTAGCAAGTATAGGAGTTAGTGGAAGGAGAGGTTACTTTGGAGTAATCACGGAGAGGGAGTAGTGTCTGAGCTAGCCCTTTGGGGGTTATAGGATTAACTTCTAGTTAAACATGAACATGTCCATATACAATCCATCCCCAAGCCCTGTTAAAATAACAGTAAAGGAAATTAAGAGCCCTAAACTCAAAAGGACGAGAGAATGACCACAGCAGACAAGAAATGTCAACAGTATATCTTTTGGAAGCTGCATAACTGATGGACTACTGTAACTGTCCTAGCAGATGAGATACTGCTGAAACTAAGCTTGCTTGTCCTCATAGTGAGACAAAACAACAAGAAGGAAGACAATTCATACCATGTAACCCCAGAAGAGCCCTCAGAAGGGATATGGGACAATGCTGAGAAATGGGATTGGTTGAAAATGGAAGGAGAAATTGGATCTCCTCTTCCCATCAGTGAAGCAAGTCTACCTCACCCCCAACTCACGCAGAAAATAGATTAACTTAACAGAGAATGAGGAAATCAGTAGGCTTGTAGACTTGGGGGCACCAGCCACAGCTGAGGGTAATGATTAAGTGCTAAGCCAAAATAGTGGATGGAGTGAAAGTTTGCATACTGAATAGTTAGATTGCTGTGCCTCTTCGTTAGAAGAGGCCTAGTCCTCTTGGCTTCCTGAAAGCTGGCAGCTAAGCTTATGCTTATTCCTGGGAGGAGATTGGAAGATTCTTCTAAAGAAAATGACCAGCCCAAGAAAAATTACCTACTATTTGGATGTTCCTGAAACAAAAATCAAGATCCTTGACAATCACTACATGTGCACTGTCCATATTTAAAAGCCCTGATGTTCATACACAGCTTTCAGTCAGCTTTTTAATGTTAAATATGGAAGCCACATGACCAGACATTTGAGGAAAACCCCTACATAAAGGCAGAAGCCAAAGTAAAAAAAAGGAACTGGAAAAAAACAGATAATATACCATATTAAAAAAAAAAAAGGCACTACTATTCTTAATAGTTAATCCAAGTTGAGTATCCTTTATTTGAAATGCTTGGGTCTAGACATGTTTGAGTTTTTTATTTTTTCAGATTTTGGAATATTTGTACATAATGAAATACCTTGGTGATGGGACCCAGGTCTAAACCCAAAATTCATTTATGTTTCATAGACACTTTATACACATAACCTGAAGGTAATTTTATATAATACTTTAAATAATTTTGTGCATGAAACAAAGTTTGTGGTAAGTGCTTATGTGTGGAATTTTCCACTTGTAACATCACATTGATGCTCAAAAGTTTCAGATTTTGGATTTTTGGATTAGGGATGTTCGATTTGTATCCAGAGGTAAAGGGAAAGATACTGCTACCTTGAAACAAAAGCATAGTAACTCTTTTAAAAATTGAGAGAACAAGAAGGTTATCTTTAAAATATGATAGCAGGAATTTAGAAAAATTAATAAGGCAGTGAAGCTGAAGAAATTCCACTAGAGGGTCAAAAAGACAATAGGAGAGAAGAAACAATAGAAATATGGAAACTGGTGAGGAGTTCCAACTTCTGAATCGTAGGATTTCTAGAAGGAGAGTTGAATAAACAAGAGGAAGTTGTCATCAGAGAAATAATTTTAAAATTCTAGAACTGAAAGATGTAAGTTAGAAAATTGAAAGGACTCACTGTGCCCTCTATAAATAATGGGGGTGAAAATCACCAAAGCATATGAAATTTCAGAATCCTGTGGATAAAGAGTAGATTCTAGGCCTGGCACAGTGGCTCACGCCTGTAATCCCAGCATTTTGGGAGGCAGAGGCAGGTAGATCACTGGAGGCCGGGAGTTTAAGACCAACCTGGCCAACATGACAAAACCCCGTCTCTACTAAAACTGTAAAAGTCAGCTGGGCGTGGCGGCAGATGTCTGTAATCCCAGCCACTCAGGAGGCTGAGGCTTGAGAATCACTTGAACCCGGAAGCAGAGGCTGCTGTGAGCGCCGAGATCGCGCCAGTGCACTCGAGCCTTTTCTCAAAAAAAACAAAAAGTAGATTAGAAAAATTTACCATATAAAGATACATATATAAAAAGAAATGGATCTTAGAACAGCATCAAGAGTCTTACATCTGATTTCTCAATGGTAGTACTAGACACTAGAAGCCAAGCTAAGAAGACATGGGATCTGGCAAACAAGGAATCCTATGTAGGAAAATAGAGAAGGAATATCTGAAGGTGATGGTGAATGGAAGCTGTAGGATGACCACTGCATAGCAGACTTAGAAAGCAACTATTCCAGGAGTGGGATGGAACAGGAGGTGAAGGCTCCAGAAGGGATGTCTCTTAAAAAACAAATAAAAGGTAAATTACCTGATAGAGTTGATCATGTTGAGAGAAGTTTTCTGCCTCTAGTAGAGATTTAGAGGATGACTTTGTGGTAGAGTGACCTGTCATGTGTGGTCTTGACCATTGTGCTCCAAGTCCAGCAGTTTTTAATTCCTACAAATAGGAACAGGGTGGAGCAAATGGAAAGAGATCAGACTTCTCATGTTCATCCTTTTAAAAGCTGTAGGCCGGGCGCGGTGGCTCAAGCCTGTAATCCCAGCACTTTGGGAGGCCGAGACGGGTGGATCATGAGGTCAGGAGATCGAGACCATCCTGGCTAACACGGTGAAACCCCGTCTCTACTAAAAATACAAAAAACTAGCCGGGCGAGGTGGTGGGCGCCTGTAGTCCCAGCTACTCCGGAGGCTGAGGCAGGAGAATGGCGTGAACCCGGGAGGCGGAGCTTGCAGTGAGCTGAGATCCGGCCACTGCACTCCAGCCCAGGAGACACAGCAAGACTCCGTCTCAAAAAAAAATAAAAAAATAAAAAATAAAAAATAAAAGCTGTAAATACCAAGATGTCTTTACAGAACTTTTGAATATCAAAAGAAGAAAAGAACAAATTAGCAAATTAAAATTTCTTCAGAGAACCCACCACTGCTCTGGGGTCAGTTTCCTAAAGGTGACATACATTTCAGACAATTAAAATTTTTTTTTTTTTTTTTTTTGAGACGGAGTTTCGCTCTTGTCGCCCAGGCTGGAGTGCAATGGCACGATCTTGGCTCACTGCAACTTCCGCCTCCCGGGTTCAAGCCATTTTCCTGTCTCTGCCTCCTGAGTAGCTGGGATTACAGGTGCCCGCTACCATGCCTGGCTAATTTTTGTATTTTTAGTAGAGATAGGGTTTCACCATGTTGACCAGGCTGGTCTCCAACTCCTGACCCCTAGTAATCCACCCACCTCGACCTTCCAAAGTGTTGGGATTACAGGCGTGAGCCACAGCGCCCAGCCAAAAAGATTTTTTTATTACCATCTTTTTTTGGGGGGCAGGGGAACAGTCTGTCCCCCAGACTGGAGTGCAGTGGCGTGATCATGGCTTGCTGCAGCCTCACACTCCTGGGCTCAAGCGACTCTACCACCTCAGCCTCCCAAGTTGCTGGTATCACAGGTGCCTGGGACCACTATTGCCTGCCACCACACCCAGCTAATTTTTTAGTTTTTTTTGTAGAGATACATTCTCACTATGTGGTTCAGGCTGGTCTCGAACCCCTGTTCTAAACCAATCTTCTTGCTTTGGCCTCACAAAGTACTGAGATTATAGGCATGAGCCAACATGCCCAGCTTATTATAGTCTTTTCCCCATTTTTATGTGCTTAGGTTTTCATAATGAGTTATTAAACTGAAATTTGAGTGATTTCTGGCATATATATAAGAATTTGTTGCCTGGGCATGGGGCTCACGCTTATAATTCCAGCATTTAGGAGGCTGGGGCAGGAGGATGGCTTGAGCCCAGGAATTGGAGACCAGCCTGGACAACATAGCAAAATTCCATCTCTACAAAAAATTAAAAATTTAGCTGGGTGCAGTGGCATGCACCCATAGTCTCAGCTACTTGGAAGGCTGATGCGGGAGTGTCGCTTGAGCCCCAGAGGTTGTAATGATACTTGAATAAACAAAAATTAAAACTTCAAATAACATAGGAACAATCAGGGAAAGATTGGCAGAAGACAAGAGTTTTGCAAGGAAAGAGAAGATAAAAGCAAAGAACTTAAAAAGTGGCAAAACACCTAATGCTGAAAGTACTGATCCCTAATCTGTGTTATGTCCTCCTGGAGAAAATTACATTAAAACCATTTGAGGACTTTTTGCTTATCACACATTACTTCTATCTTGATCTCCATGATTCTGATACCTGTCAGAGGAAATCCTCTGAGTTAAGTTAATTCTTTTATGGTCCTATGACCCATAGATAAAGCAGAAATTCCCTATGGTTCTGTGTTTATCTCAGGTTGACCTTGTTTCTGATTGAGCTAAGTTCCTTCAGGGGTCTCCCAACTAGAGGTTTAAGAGTTTTTGTCTCTTTAATCTTTATATTTTATGATGTCTTTTTAAGTGTTGAGTAGTACCTAACTGACCAAAGACTAACTCCACTTAATTGAGCCAAACAAAATTTTTGCTGACAATTTGTTACTCCTTCATGTGACATATAAGAGGCCTGTGATTAAGGTGAATAATGTTAAGAATTTTATTTCCGGCCAGGCGCGGTGGCTCAAGCCTGTAATCCCAGCACTTTGGGAGGCCTAGACGGGTGGATCACGAGGTCAGGAGATCGAGACCATCCTGGCTAACACGGTGAAACCCCGTCTCTACTAAAAATACAAAAAAAAAAACTAGCCGGGCGAGGTGGCGGGCGCCTGTAGTCCCAGCTACTCCAGAGGCTGAGGCAGGAGAATGGCATAAACCCGGGAGGCAGAGCTTGCAGTGAGCTGAGATCCGGCCACTGCACTCCAGTCCGGGCGACAGAGCGAGACTCCGCCTCAAAAACAAAAAAAAAAACAAAACAAAAAAAAAAAAAAAAAAAAAAAGAATTTTATTTCCAATTTGCTGTTAGCTAGGTATCTTTGTGTAACAGTTTTTGGATCTAACATAGTTGTTTTGATTCCACAGTGTCTCATGCGGGAGCCTCCATGTCATCTGCTTCATCAGACACTGGAATGAGTCCCTCATCATCATCTCCCCCACAAAATGTACTTGCTGTAGAATGCAGGTGATAAACATTTTCTCTACCTTCCCAGCAGTTTGCTGCCATGGACATAAATCCCCAGACCCTGAATTACAACCACAGAAAGCACTCAACTGGTTTGACATTGCTAAGTATATCCTGTATACTTTTCGAGGCTGGATTGTATCTATTCCCCTCTCTCTTTTTTTTCTTGTTGCAAAAAATAAGCTGATTAATAAGTGAAGGTTAAGCAGCCTGCCATATTTGTCATAATTTTTCCTCTTTACTTTTTTTTTCGTTTGTTGTGATATAGAACAAAGGGCACTTAGCAAATTTGAATTTGTATAATAAAGCTTTCAGGTGTTATAGAAATCATAGACAAGCAAGTGCACATGATAAACATCAAAATATTACCCAGCTGAATAGTTACTGCTGCACTTTCACTAAGATGTATTTGAACACTTGGTGAGTAGGGGGTTTATGTTGTGTTTTTTTCATTATTTTTTTTTTTATTTTTGTGGAAGCACTTGCTATTTAGAACTGCCAAAGTATATGTTCAGCAGTGTGCCCAGGATTAAAGGTGTAAATGGGACAAAATAAATTGTGAAAGGAAGTGTAGTTGACTGAAAACTACAGTTGTAATAAGTCTTCCACTTTTTATAGGATTTTTGAGCACACAATTATGCAAATATTTTAATGTTTATTAATGTTTACAGTGGAATTGTGAATAAGTTTTCAGTGGACTATCTTATCCCTTGACAAAAATATTTTGTCTTTTTTCTATGTAATTTCAGAGTTTTTATTTTGTTACAAAAAGACAAAAATGAAATATATAACAACAATGAAGTTATTTAACAAGATTTCTAAAGCTGAAAATTTTGTGTAAAATAAGGTATTATCTTGCAACTTGTTAAATATATTTATTCAGACATTGGATGTTGTATTTTTATGTATTTTTTAAAATATTAATAAAATTGAAAAAAAGAAAATTCTAGGTTAATTCACTCTTTGGATGACAATAGCTCTCAGCTGTCCTTTTTACAGGAGGTTGCATCCTGCAGCCTTGCCTGTGTTAAAGGGAGTCTGTCTCAGTCCGTCAAACAGTATAGAACTATAAATGGGCATCTGGATCATTAAAGTATGTCCTTGTTTAGAAACTTTGGCAGTCCTAGTATTTAAACTGTTTTGAGGATCAAATTTTTGGTTGCCCTTAAGATACTTTGTCACAGTTTTTATGTTTGCTATACTGCCGAATGAATTTATATCTCCCAAAGTTGAGATGCAACAACTAAGTAAAGCAACTATGTATGCTTTGTCTGTGAATTGTTCCACAGACTGATACATTTTGTAAATAATTCTTCCAAAATCATGTATTTAAAGCAGTTTTGCATATACATTATGTAAAAAGGTGATTTTTTAAAAGCAATTTTTAAATCCATGTTTGTACATTGAAAGGGGTTTTTTTTTAAAACCTCCTTTTCTGTGTTTAATATGCTGTAGAATAATAACCTAGATGCTCTAGACTGTATATCAGGATCTGATTTACAAGAAAAAGTCAGAGCTAAACACTAGTGATGGCATAGCATTACTGAAATCATTGTTTCTTAATTTCATTTTACCACATTGTGAACTTGTGATTCAGATTCCATTTTCTCAGAGAATTAAAAACAAAAAAAGTACTCTTGTAAAATGCACTTTTCTGTCTTTTCTTTGCAAAGCAGAAGTATTTCAATGTAAAATAAAAATGGAGCTCAGTGGGCAGTATTAATAAAGGCCATGTTTTAAACATAGGCTTTATACTTCTAGTTTTATTTTAAGTGATTGCTCTTTTCCTAAGTGCTAATAACTTACAGTTGGAAAATCAGATGTCACAAAACCAAGCATTTTAGTATATTCTTCAGCCTTTATAATAAAATATTTCTACTAATTATAAAAATGAAAAAAGAGTGTCATTTAAATCCAGTTGGACCTAGGAGGCAACTTTAGATTTATACATTAAATATTTTAATGATTTCCTTCTGTAGCAATTCAATAAATGTGAGATAAATAAGTTATCAGCTTCAGTACTGTCCCTTCTAATTGATACAAATTTGGTCATGAAGCATTGGGATGTTGCTACAGAGAACAAAACTGTGTATTCATTGAATAGATAAACACTGTTAAAATCCTTTTATCTGGAGGCTGGAAAGGATTATGAAATTAAGTGAATATTGACTAAGTATGACATTTCAAATATTGAGCATATTTTGAGTTTAGGTAAACTTTGAATAGATACCTCTTACATGTGACTAAGAAGGTAAAAATATAGGCTGGGTGCGGTGGCTCACACCTGTAATCCCAGCACCTTGGGAGGCCGAGGCAGGTGGATCACAAGGTCAAGAGATTGAGACCATCCTGATCAACATGGTGAAACCCCGACTCTGCTAAAAATACAAAAATTAGCTGGGCGTGGTGGCGTGCGCTTGTAGTCCCAGCTACCCAGGAGGCTGAGGCAGGAGAATCACTTGAACCCGGGAGATGAAGGTTGCAGTAAGCCCAGATCGTGCCACCGTACTCCAACCTGATGACAAAGCAAGACTTTGTCTAAAAAAAAAAAAGTAAAAATATAAAGACACTCTATAATGGAAGTTGCCATCTATAAAATCGTTATTTAAAAGATGATGGAGCTTTCTGTTTTAATATTGCATTGCATGCTTTTATTTATTTCAATTTTTGAAACAGGGTCTTGCTCTGTCACCTGGGTTAGAGTACAGTGGTGTGAACACGGCTCACTTCAGCCTTGACCTCCTGGGCTGAAGCGATCCTCCCACCTCAGCCTCCTGAGTAGCTGGGACTGCAGGCATGCACCACGACACCTGGCTAATTTTTAAATGTTTTGTAGAGACAGGGTCTTGCTATGTTGCCCAGGCTGGTCTTGAACTCCTGGGCTCAAGCGATCCTTCTGCCTCGGCCTCCCAAAGTGCAAGGATTATAGGCGTGAGTCATTGTGCCCAGCTGGCCATTGTGTGCTTTTATTGTTTGTTATATTGTGTTACATTTCTGGTTTTCTTCTCTTTCAGTAAGAAAGATGGTTGCACTTAGCATATTAAAAGACTACTACATACTATGCCTTCTATGAAATTGCTTTAAGTTATGAAAATCTATGTGGATTGCCCAGTTAATTTGCTTATATACCTTTCTTTTCTTATAAGCCCTGTAATTTTTTTTTTTTTTTTTTTTTTTTTGAGACAGTCTTGCTCTGTTGCCCAGGCTGGAGTGAGTGGTGCGATCTCCGCTCACTACAAGCTCCGCCTCCCGGGTTCATGCCATTTTCCTGCCTCAGCCTCCCAAGTAGCTGGGACTACAGGCACCTACCACCATGCCCAGCTAATTTTTTGTATTTTTAGTAGAGACGGGGTTTCACCGTGTTAGCCAGGATGTTCTCAATCTCCTGACCTCGTGATCCGCTCGCCTCAGCCTCCCAAAGTGCTGGGATTACAGGCGTCAGCCACTGCGCCCGGCCTTAAGCCCTGTAATTTAACATAGCTATCAAGATTGTGAAAGCATTCAAAGCTATATTCAACCATGTATAAAACCTATTAACAGAATTCATTCATTGATGATTTATTGAGTATCTTCCATGTGCTAGGCATAAGCTTAAGGCCCAGGAGCCACAACGGTGAACAAGACAGAATAAAGTCCTTCTCTTCATGGAATGTATAATCATGGTATAATGATAGATGTAAACAGTTAACTCATGTAATTATTATTTTTTTATTACAGTCTCTGCTTATCCAAGCTCATGTAATGGTAAGTGCAGGTATAATAAGCATATGAAGTTATGGTGTGCCGTGAGATAATGATACAGAGCCCACTAGTTTGAAGGCAGGGGTGGTATGGAAAGGCTTTGCAGAGAAAGCAACAGTATAACTGAACTCCAGTGAAGATTATGAATTGGCTGGGGAAGTGGAAGGAGAGCTATGGAGAGTATAGTGTTCCAAGAACATGGGGGAGGAGAGATTGGTAGAAATGGTCCAGGTAATGAGCCAAGGCAAGAGTAGACCTGATGCAGGATCCGAGTCAAGTAGGACTGAGAGTGGTAGGGGAACAGGAGCAAAAGGGACAGGTGGTCAAGGTTTGAGCAGTTCCCTACCACTCTCAGCCCTACTTATCCGGAGCTGTCTCAAGAGCCACTTTTCCATGAAGCTTTTGCTGACTTCTCACTACCACCAGAATAGTGCCCTCTTCAATCTGTGTTATTTTACTTGACAATTTACCTGATGTTTACTTGTGCATGTGTGTTTCTACCCTAGTAGATGATTGAGTTCTTAAAGCCAGACGTTTGTTTGTTTTTTAGTAGAGACAGGGTTTCACCACGTTGGCCAGGCTGGTTTCAAACTCTTGACCTCAAATGATCCACCCGCCTTGGCCACCCAAAGTGCTGGGATTACAGGTGTGAGCCACCATGCCCTGCCTAAAGCCAGACATTTAAAAGAGGTCTTTAGGGTAATTTTTTTGTTTGAGACAGGGTCTTACGTTTGACTCTGTCACCCAGCCTGGAGTGCAGGGGTGTGATCATGGCTCACTGCAGCCTCTATTTCCCTGGCTCAGGTGATTCTCCCATCTCAGCCTCCGAAGTAGCTGGAACTACAGGCGTTCACCACTTTGCCTGGTTAATTTTTTTTATATTTTTAGTAGAGACGGGATTTCGCCATGTTCCCCAGGCTAGTCTTCGAATTCCTGGGCTCAAGCGGTCCACCTGCCTCAGCCTTCCAAAGTGCTGGGATTATAGGCGTGAGCCATTGTCCAGCCAACGTTCTTTTCACAAAGTAATTTTAAAAAATCATTTCAAAAGTGTTAGATTTGTTTAACAGTCTGATATGAAAATATTCCTAAATTGATGAGCTTTTTTTTCCTTCTCTCCTTGTTCTTCCTTTTCCCATTACTTTCATGTGGTTACACACAGATTTTTATCACATTAAAGGAAGAGTACAATAAGTGATGACATCCATCATTAGTGAAGGTTGGTTGACTCTTAGAATGGAGTTTGCCCTAATGAGGAATTTGTAACAAATACATGCTTAAGAGTAGAAATTTTTTTAGTTCTTTAAATTTTATTACAAAATCAAATGTTTTCCATGTTGACAAGCACAAAAAACTTCTTTTATTCATATAGCTCCATTATGTATCTCTTTAAACAGAACAAGGGCAGTGCTTATAATTTTGGTGTTTGTACTTAACATAATTATGAAGCTATCTTCATTTTGTAATCTGTGTCATGCAGAATTCATGTTGAAAAGTTCTTTTGTAAAAAGCTTAAGGAACTTCCACATAGATACAATAAATGATTACTCTGTACAAGTAATTGGATTTCTTCTCGAGGCTAAATTACATTAAGCAAGACAATCTGATTCAAGAATCCCATCATTTTAGGGTTGCCAGAGTGAGTAAATAAAAATACAGGATACCCAGTTAAATGTGAATTTCAGGAAACAGATACTTTCCTCACATAAAGATATCCCATGTAAAAATGGTTATTTATTAAAACACACTTAGGCTGTGCGTGGTGGCTCATGCCTGTAATTCCAACACTTTCGGAGGCTGAGGTGGATCACCTGAGGTCAGTAGTTCAAGACCAGCCTGGCCAACATGGCAAAACCTCATCTCTACAAAAAATACTAAAATTAGTGGAATGTGGTGGTGCATGCCTGTATTCCCAGTTACTTGGGAGGCTAAGGCAGAAGAATCACGTGAACCTGGGATGCGGAGATTGCAGTGAGCCAAGATAGTGCCACTGCATTCCAGCCTGGGCAATAGAGCAAGACTCCATCTCCAAAAAACAAAAGGCCAGGCGCAGTAGCTCACGTCGGTAATCCCAGCACTTTGGGAGGCTGAGGTGGGCAGATCACAAGGTCAGGAGATTGAGACCATCCTGGCCAACATGGTGAAACCCCGTCTCTACTAAAAATACAAAAAATAGTTGGGTATGGTGGCACGTGTCTGTAATCCCAGCTACTTGAGAGGCTGAGGCAGGAGAATCGCTTGAACTAGGAGGTTGCAGTGAGCTGAGATCGTGCCACTGCACTCCAGCCTGGCAAGAGAACAAGACTCCGTCTCAAAAACAAACACCAAAACCTCAGACTTAACTGGGTATCCTGTATTTTATTTGTAAACCCTATACTAGTTGCCCTTCTGCTATAACACAAAACATATATTTATTATCCTTAGAGAACTTTTTTGGTCCCAGTTGGAGGGTAACACATTGCTCAGGTTTTCTCTTGGTTTCCAGGAATGAATGTGCATGGGCAGCCCATCACTGATTTTTTTTTCTCCAATAAGTTTTTGGGGGATAGGTGGTGGATGGTTACATGAATAAGTTCTTTGGTGGTGATTTCTGAGATTTTGGTGCACTCATCACCTGAGCAGTGTACACTGTACCCATTGTATAGTCTTTTTTCCTTCATCCCCCTCCCACCCCTTCCCCCAAGTCCCCAAAGTCCAATATATCATTCTTACGCCTTTGCATCCTCATAGCTTAGCTCCCACTTATGAGTGAGAACATACAATGTTTGGTTTTCCATTCCTGAATTACTTCACTTAGAATCTAAGTCTCCAGGACTGCTGCGGTGGTGTACGCCTATAATCCCAGCACTTTAGGAGGCCGAGGCAGGTGGATCACCTGAGGTCAGGAGTTCGAGACCAGCCTGGCCAACATGGTGAAACCCTGTCTATACTAAAATAAAAATTAGCCAGGTTTGGCGATGCATACCTGTAATCCCAGCTACCTGGGAGGCCCAGGTGAGACAATCACTTGAACCTGGGAGGCGGAGGTTCCAGCGAGCCAAGCTCACACCACCACACTCAAACATGGGCAATAGAGCAAGACTGTCTCCCCAAAAAGGAAAAAAAAAAAAAAAAAAGAATGGTCTCCAATTCCGTCCAGGTTGCTGCGAATGCCATTATTTCATTCATTTTTATGGCTGAGTAATATTCCATAGTATGTGTGTACTACAGTTTCTTTATCCACTAGTTGACTGATAGACATTTGGGCTGGTTCCTTATTTTTGCAATTGTGCATTGTGCTGCTATAAACATGCATATGCAAGTATCTTTCATGTAATGACTTCTTTTCCTCTGAGTAGATACCCAGTACTGGGATTACTGGATCAAATGGTAGTTCTACTTTTAGTTCTTTAAGGAATCTCCACACTGTTTTCCATAGTGGTTGTACTAGTTTACATTCCCATCAGCTGTGTAAAATTGTTCCCTGTTCACCACATCCTTGCCAACATCTATTTTTTTTTTAATTTTTTGATTATGACCATTCTTGCAGGAGTGAGGTGGTATCATATTGTGTTTTGATTTGCATTTCCCTGAAAATCAATTCTAGGTTACCAACTTTTAGGTATTTCTTTGAACCATCCATTCTTCAGCATTTTGTAGAATAAATTCATATGAGTGGAATTACTACCAAGTCAAAAAGTATGCAAACTTCTAATGGTATTTTCTGAAACTTTTTGAGTACTGATGGGAGTATAAATTTAGAGTACCTTTGTGGGGGATATTCTGGCAGTATTTACTGAGATTAAGAATGCACATATATCTGATCCAGTAATTCCACCTCCAGGAATTTATCCTATAGGTATTCTCACCCATGTGTATAATAATATATGTTCAAGGCTATTAGTGGCAGGACTGTGTGTCATAAAAATTAGAATTAACCAAAATGGCATCTCTACAGGGATACCTAAATAAATTGTGGCACACTGATAAAATAGATTGCTATGTATCTGAAAAAAGAATGAGAAAGCATACTGTATCTGTAGAAAGATAACTGATAACACTGGTTGCCTTTGGGAAGGGGAAACTGTAACTGGGGAACAGAGGTGGGAGAATTTTCATTGTAGTCATTTGTGTCCTTTATGTTTTGAACCAAAAGAAGGTATTATCCACTCAAAAATAGATTTGAAACTTCTTAAATGTCACTGAAATGAAAACAATAATTCAAAACACAATTTTAGAATCTAAACCTTTCACTTTACATAAAAAAACTGACACAGCGGTAAAGTGATTTGTCCATGTACAAATAGTTAAGTTATAAATGACTGTATTTATAAATTCCAATAAGAAGAATCCCAGATCCCAAAGGTTCTCTTTGCCCATACCAAGGGTTGAGGATGATGTGGAGGAACTAGAACTCTCATAGCCTGCTGGTGAGACTGCAAAATTGTACAACTACTTTGGAAAATGTTGTTTTGTTTTCCTTTTGATTCAATTCAGGGAAGAGTTAACGTTTTGGAAAATTTTTGACAATTTCTTAAAAAGTTAAACATGTGACCCAGTCATTCCACTTCTAGGTACTTACCCAATAAATTAAAGCATATGTCTACATATAGCAGCTTTATAAAATCACGGCAAAAATTTGAAACAACCCAAATTTCCATCAACAAGTGAATGGATAAGTAAATTGTTGCATAGCCATACAATGGAATACAACTCACCAACAAAAGGAACAAATTGATAACATAAGCAACAAAATAGATGAATCTCAAAATACTTATGCTGAGTGAAATAAGTCAGACAAAAAGTATACACTCTGATTCCGTGTATACAAAAATAGAAAATACAAACTAATGTATAGTAAAAAAATAAATCAGTGGTTCCCTGGAAACTTGGAGTGGGATATGTGGAGGAGGTGGAATGGAAGGGAAAGATTACAGAGAGGCCCGAGGAAACCTTGGGGGTGATTCATGTGGTTTCATAGGTGAATACATATAGGAAAATTAATAAAAGTATGTGCTTCTATAAAGAAATACCTGAAGGTAGGGGGCAAAAAAGTATATACTTCTAAATGTGTGCAGTTTAAACATTAAAGGAAAAAAAACCTCCAAAATACAAACAGCATAGGAGACATGCAAACCCAAGGCCACTGTGGTTGGCTGGTACTGAGAATAGAACTCAAGTTTAATCAAGTTGGTGATTTTTTAGCCTGGTGAATACAATGAGAGATTTCTACTTTTCTCCACCTAGGTATGTCATGGCCCTTTTGCACTTCCTTCATTTGACAAGAAATCTTAAAACCTTCCCTTTAACATCGGTCAGGAAGTAGATAGGCCCAGTATATTACTTTTCAGTGTTAAATATAAATGGAAATCCTACTTTTAACAATTTACCTAAGTCAATTTATGTACCCCTTCTTTAATATCTGAGCATTTCTCACGTAACTTTTTGAAACACCAATGCTATTAAGTTGAAATTTTTACTGTAATGACTGAGGTAGTCATCACTCTTGGGTATGACCTTCATTTGTTATTAAACTCTTTCATATACCTTTAATATCCCAAGATTACTGTGTTATAGTTTTATTACGCTTTATCTGATCCACTGTGTCTCCAGCCTTCCCATCTGTTTTCTTCTCAAGGTTCTCTCCCTCCCTCATTGCCCGTAGCAAGTTTCATCTCCTTTTAGTCTTCTCTTGGGGCACTTCCTCAAACCTTTCATTTCACTTGGCCTCTGAAGGTTCTACTGAGCTCTATCTTACTGGTAATAAAGACATAAATAAGAGAGATAAGGAACTTGCTGATTTCAAAACCAATTGGTCTCATGTCTAAAGACTAATTGCTGTTGTCTAAGACAGTCCTAATAAAAGGACTTTACATGGAGAAATCGGTGGTTCCTTTTTTTTTTCATTCACTGGCTCCTTCAATAAATACTGATAGAGTGCTTTCTATATGCATACCCTGCTCTGGCATAGTAGCATTTTAGCACAATGGACTCAATGTAGCAGTAATAATAGACTTCAAAAATAAACCATAGTTCTTTGAGGAGATCAATAAAATTGATAAACCTGTATCCAGGCTGATCAGGAAATAAAGATGAAGACATAAACTACCAGTATCAGGAATGAGGGTCGTGATCACTACATACTGTACCTATAGCTCTTACAAAGATAGGGCGGCCAGGCGTGATGGCTCATGCCTGTAATCCCACCACTTTGGAAGGCTGAGGCAGGCAGATCATCTGAGGTGAGCAGAGTTTGAGACCAGCCTGGCCAACCTGGCAAAACCCCATCTCTACTAAAATTACAAAAATTAGCTGTGCATGGTGGCATGTGCCTGTAGTCCCACCTACTTTGGAGGCTGAGGCACAAGAATCACTTGAACCCAAGAGGTGGAGGTTGCAATAAGCTGAGATTGCCCCACTGTACTCCAGCCTGGGCAACAGAGTGAGACTGTCTTAAAAAAAAAAAAAAAAAAAGGAGTATCATGTCATGAACATCTTTATGCCAATATATTTGCCAACTTAGCTGAAATAGAAAAATTCCTTGAAAGACATGAATTACCAAAGCTCACTGGAGAAGCTGATAACCTGAATAGCTCTATATCTATAAAGAAATGGAATTGATGTTAATAAAAACTTCCCACAAAATAACTCCAGATCCAGCTGGCTTCAGTAGTGAAGTCTACCAAACACTTAATGAAGGAATAATGTGATTCAAACTGAAGAAGATTGCTTCTAAGTCACTCTACAAGATCAGCATTACTATGACACTAAAACCAGACAAAGGCATTTCAAGAGAAGAAAACTAAAGACCAATATCTTTCGCGAAAATACATGCAAACATTTTAAACAAAATTTCAGTAAATAAAAGTCAACAACATATTAAAAGGATAATACAACATGGGCCAAGTGGGATTTATTCTAGGAATACAGAATTGGTTTAATATTTTTAAAAAATCAGTGAGGCACAGTGGTTCATGCCTGGCATTCCAGCATTCTGGGAGGCTGAGGCAGGAGGATCACTTGAGCCCAGGAGTTCAGGGCCAGCCTGGGCAGCATAATGAGAATGAGTCTCTACAAAAAATGTTTTTAATTAGCTAGGTGTGGTGGTGCATGTCTGTAGTCCCAGCTACCTGGGAGCCTGAGGTAGGAGGATTGCTTGAGCTCAGGAGTTCAAGGCTGCAGTGAGCTATGGTCATGCCACTGCATTCCAACCAGGGCAACAGAGTGAGACCCTGTCTCAAAAACAAAATAAAAACCAATGTAATTTACCATATTAATAAGTTAAAAAAGAAAAACCTTATGAGGCAGAAAAAACATTTGACAAAATCTATCTGTTCTCAATAAATACTCTCAACAAAGTAAGCAAGCATAGAATGGAACTTCTTCAACTGATAAAGGACACCTATGTAAAACCTATAGTTAACATCATATTTAATGATGAAAGACAATGTTTTTCCTCAAGTTATTGATTGATTGATTGATTGATTGATTGAGATGGAGTCTCACTCTGCTGCCCAGGCTGGAGGGCAGTGGTACAATCTTGGCTTACTGCAACCTCTGCTTCCCTGGTTCAAGTGATTCTCCTGCCTTGGCCTCCCAAGTAGCTGGGATTACAGGCACCTGCCACTACGCCCTATTTTTTAGCACTACGGCTAATTTTTGTTTTTTGTTTTTTTTTTTCTAGAAGAGACGGGGCTTCACCATGTTGGTCAGACTGCTCTCGAACTCCTAATGTCAAGTGATCTGCCCGACTTGGCCTCCCAAAGAGTTGGGATTACAGGCATGAGCCACCATGCCAGGCCTTCCTAAAGATTAGGAATGAGACAGATACCTACTCTAACTGGCTGCTGCATTTTTTTTTTCTTTGCTTCTTTTCTTTCCCTGAGACAGGGTCTGACTATGTTACCAGGCTGTAGTGCAGTTGTTGGATCACAGCTCACTGCAGCCTCCATCTCCTGAGCTGATGCCGTCCACCCGCCTCAGCCTCCCAATTACCTATGAGTACAGGCCCGCGCCACCATGCCTGGCTAATTTTTGTAGTTTTTATAGTTATAGGGCCCCACTATGTTGCCCAGGCTGGGTTTGAACTCCTGTGCTCAAGTAATCCTCCCATCTTGACCTCCCAAAGTGCTGAGATTACAGGCATGAGCCACCACACCTGGCCTCTCACCACTTCCATTCAACATTGTACTAGGAGTTCTAGCCAGAGCATTCAGGTAAGAAAAAGAAACCATATAGGTATCTAGACTGGCAAGTTTAGCAAGATTGTGGGATGCAAGTTTAATATACAGAAATCAATTGGATTTCTATTCACTAGCAATAAAGAGTGAATAATTGGAAATTTTATAATACCATTTACAGTACCATAAAAATATGAAATATATTGGGATAAATCTGACAGGATGGGAAAGACCTCTGTATTGAAAACTGCAAGATATTGCTGAGACAAAGACAGTCTTTATGAGGGACTATACCTTGTTCATGGATCATAAAACTTAGTATTGTTGAGATTCTTTGCTCCTCAAATTCAGTGCAATGCCAATAAAAATACCAGCAGGCATCTTGTAGAAATTGACAAGCTAATTATAAAATTCTTTTGGAAATACAAAGGACCTAGAGGAGCCGAAAAGAACTTTGAATAAGAACTAAGTTGAAAGCTTAGCATTACCTAATTTCAATAATTATCATCAAGCTATAGTAATCAACAACAGGGTGGTATTGGAATAAGATGGACAAATAGAGCAATAGAACTGAATAGCCAAAAACAAGCTCTCATATATATGGATAAGTGATCTTTGACAAAGGTGCCCAGGCAATATGGTAAAGATAAGTCAGCCTTTTAAGGAAATGGTACAGGGCGAGCACAGTGGCTCACGCCTGTAATCCTAACACTTTGGGAGCCCAAGGCAGGCGGATCACTTGAGGTCAGGAGTTAGAAACCAGCCTGGCCGACATGGTGAAACCCCGTCTCTACTAAAAAAAAACCACAAATATTAGCCAGGCATTGTAGTGGGCACCTGTTATCCCAGCTACTCAGGAGGCTGAGGCAGGAGAATCGCTTGAACCTGGGAGGCTGAGGTTGCAGCAAGCCAAGATCAGGCCATTGCACTCCAGCATGTGCAACAGAGCGAGACTCCGCCTCAAAAAGGAAAAGAAAAAGAAAAAGAGAGAAAGAGGGAGGAAGGGAGAGAGGGAGGGAAGGAAGGAAGGAAGGAAGGGAGGAAGGGAGGGAGGGAAACAGTTGGACATCCATATGCAAAAAAAATGGAGGGGAAACAGTTGGACATCCATATGCAAAAAAATTAATTTGGATCCCTACCTTGCAAGATATATGAAAACAAAGTCGATCACAAACTTAAATAGATCACAACATGGATCAGAAAACCTAAAACTATAAAGTGTCTAAAAGAAAATAGGAGAAAATATTTGTGACCTTTTGCCTAACTGGGTTAGGCAAAGATTACTGGATACAACATCAAAAGCATAAAGTAACAAATTGATAAATTGGACTTTACCAAAATGCAAAACTTTGGTACTTTAAAAGACACTGTTAAAAGAATAAAAACACAAGAAACAGACTGGGAGAAACTATTTGCATATTACACATCACATAAGGACTTCAGAATATATAAAGAACTATCAAAACAGGGAAAAAATGCAATTTCTAAAAAATAGACCAAGGATGTGAACATATACTTCAACTAAGAAGATATATGGATGGCAATTATGCACATTAAAAAAAAGATGTTCATCAAGAGAATGAGAAGACAAACCACAAACTGGGAAAAAATATTCGTAAAAGACATACCTGATAAAGGATTGTTATCCAAAATATACAAAGCTTAAAACGCAACACTAAGAAAACAAACCTGATTTAAAAATTGGCAAAAGAGTTCAACAGACATCTCACCCAAGAAGATATACAAATGGCAAATAAGCATAGGAAACAATGTTCAATATCATATGTGTATGTCATTTGAGAACTGCAAATGAAAACACTGAGATACTACTACACACCTATTAGAATGCAAAAAACTAAAACACTGACAATACCAAATGCTGGGGAAGATGTGGAGCAACGGGAACTCTCATTGCTGGTAGGAATGCAAAAATGCTACAGCCACTTTTGAAGGCAGTGTGGCTGTCTTCAGTCTTTCTTTTCTCTTTTCTCTCTTCTTACTTTTTTTTTTTTTTTTTGAGATGGAGTCTCGCTGTGTCGCCCAGGCACTGGTGCACTGGTGGGATCTCTGCTCACTGCAAGCTCTGCCTCCCGTGTTCACGCGATTCTCCTGCCTCAGCCTCCCGAGTAGCTGGGAGTGCAGGTGCCCACCATCACGCCCGGCTAGTTTTTCCTATTTTTAGTAGAGACGGGGTTTCACCGGGTTAGCCACGATGGTCAACCTCGTGACCTCCTGACCTCATCATCCGCCCACCTCAGCCTCCCAAAGTGCTGGGTTTACAGGCGTGAGCCACCGCACCCGGCCTTCAGTTTCTTATAAAACTAAACATAGGTTGGGGAGTACGGGCTAGACAATGCGAACTATTAGGTGACCAAAGTTGACCTTAGAATCAACTTAATTTTGCAGGTGAGGGAAGAGAGGCCTAAACGACCATCGGCTCCCAGTAAAGCAGATTCGCAGCATACTGTGCTTTGCCCAAATCGCTGTTGTAGACACAGGGGCAGAGGCATGTTTGGAGAAAGGGCTCAGAATTTGGAGTGCGACAGACGTAGGTTCGAACAGAGCTCTGCTACTTGGTGGCTGCGCGGGCTCCCGCACACATCCTCCCGAACGCTCGGCTTCCTGCCGGTCCACAAGCCTGGGTGCGAGGCGTCAACGCGCCGCTGAGTGCGCAGGAGGCCGCGAGGCTGGATGGGCCGCCGCGCCGACGCCCCCTGCCGGCCGGCCCGCGCCCAACGCTCCGCTTGTGGGACGCCCGCGGCCGGATGCCCTCCGTTCGCTCCCTCCTCGGCCTCTTGGCTGCCGCGGCGGTCTGTGGCGCCTTCGCCTTCCTAGGCTACTGTGTTTACCTCGACCGGAAGCGGCGCGGGGACCCCGCGTTCAAGCGCCGCCTGCGGGACAGTGAGTGGGACCGAGGCGGAGGCGCGGCCGGGTCGGGCAGCGCGGGCGGGCTGCCGGCCGGGAGGGCCCCCCTGTGAGAGGCCGGGCCGTGAGTACCGCAGCTTCTGCCGAGGGGCCCGCGGCGCCCGGGCGGGGAGGACCACTCGACCCACGCCTCCCAGCCAGCACGTGCTGTGTTGTGTTCGCAGAAAGAAGAGCCGAGCCTCAAAAGCCTGAGGAGCGGGGCACGCAGGTGCTGTGCTTTCGATCCACGCAGGTAGCTCAGTAGACGCAGGTCTGGGCTCGCTGGGTTTCTTGGCTCCTGGCGGGCTCGGCAGCAAGTAGTTCCCTCAGCCGCCCGCCGCCCGCGCCGGGGAAGAGGCCTGCCCTCGCGCCCCAAGCACCGCCTCGGGCGCAGTCACTCTCCTCTCACAAAAGGGAGGGAAGGAAGGAAGGAGAAGTTGGAGTTGTAAAAGGGCAGCTGTAAAGCAAAACATTGTACAACAGGCACTTCTTTTAATTGAAAGAAGGAAGAGGAGGCTTTTGCCCTTTCAGAGCCGCGCAGGACACTTAGAAACCCAGACTGGCCACGGTCACACGGAGGTAACTTCTAGATTGTGCTCCCGCAGGGCCTTTCTTGTAGCTCGGAAGCAGAAGGCATCTTCGTGTTTTCTAAGTCTGCGGCAGAATTTGATTAGTCCCTTTTTTGTTGTTTTTAAGAGACACATCCTCCCGAACCAAAGGTGACCAAAGTTGACCTTAGAATCAACTTAATTTTGCAGGTGAGGGAAGAGAGGCCTAAACGACCATCGGCTCCCAGTAAAGCAGATTCGCAGCATACTGCGCTTTGCCCAAATCGCTGTTGTAGACACAGGGGCAGAGGCATGTTTGGAGAAAGGGCTCAGAATTTGGAGTGCGACAGACGTAGGTTCGAACAGAGCTCTGCTACTTGTAGCAGAATAATAAATATTCTGTTTGTCCGGGCGCGGTGGCGCACGCCTGTAATCCCAGCACTTTGGGTGGCGAGGCGGGCATATCACATGAGGTCAGGAGTGCGAGACCAGCCTGGCCAACATGGTGAAAGCCTGTCTCTACTAAAAATACAAAAATTAACCGGGAGTGGTGGTGTGTGCCTGTATCTCACCTACTCGGGAGACTGAGGCAGGAGATTTGCTTGAGTCCAGGAGGCGGCAGTTGCAGCCTGGGCGACAGAGCAAGACACTGCCTATAAAAAAAGAAAGACACAAGGGTGTTCCTGTGTTGCCCGGGCTGATCTTGAACTCCTGGCCACAAGCAATCCGCAGTTGATTCTGGATGTTTCCTTCGCTGAGATTGTTAGCCAGAGCACCTACACGTGTCTGTGTGATCTGAGATTCATTTGTGTGGTGGGCTGTGTCCCAGGGGGCAAGCAAACACATATATGTGTGTGTGTATAGAGAGAGAGCACGCACATGCATGTGAACTAGAACATGTGCTCATGTGGGAGAGCAGATGGTACCACTTTTGGCAACATTGAAGCCTACTCAATTTAAAGGGAGAGGAAATAGATTCTGCCTCTCAACAGGGATGGCAAGGTTCTGAAAGCACTTGTGTGACCGGGAATATTGCGGTAGCCATTTTTGAAACGTGCAGTTTTTCCGGAGAAGACTTTGTAGCGGAAGTGACATTGAACTGAGCCTGGAAGGTTGATTAATTTGTGGCTTGGTTTCAGGGGAGAGGACACAGGATGGAGGGAACAGCATGTGCATAAAGATGCAAAGTGGGGCATCTGCCAAGCACATTCAGTAAACCAGTTTGGCAGAGGAGTCATACTGAGGAATAGTGGGTGGTAAGGTTGGAGAGCGAAAGTAGGGATTGAATTAAGGAAGGCTTGCTTTGAAGGCCAGGTTAAAGAATTGAGATTCAATGGAGGAATTACTGAAGATTTCTAAGCAGGAATTTTTTAAAAAGAAGGAAAGAAAGGCAGAAGATAACGATTCTTAGATTGATCAGGCAGGAGTGTACTTAATGGACAGGAAGAGAAAACAAGCTATTGCAGCGATTTAGATGAGAGGTAATAAAAATCCTGAACTATGGTGGTGGTAGTGGTAACTCGGAAGAATACAGTTCATGCCCACTGAGTAAAGGGTAATGGAGAGGCAGAGTCAAAGACACTTCTGGGGTTTCAAAATGGAATCACAGTAGAGAATAAAAGCCCATTTGACATAGTTAGCTGGGTAGGGAGTGTCCAAAGAGCTGGACATGGGAGTGGAGATGCCTTCCCTGACTTGACTGGGACAGAGCCTGATACAGCTGCATGTCCCTCTTCATTGTCCATGGTTTCACTTGCACATTTGTGTAATTATTTAATTAATGCTTTTTGTTTATTACACTAAACTCTGTGAGGGCAGACTTTGATTTTTACTCTCCATTGTTTCCAGTGCCTAGAACGGAGTCTAGTGCGGTAGGTGCCCAGCAAATGTTTGTTGAATATGGTTATTCATTGAAGGCAGAGGGAAATACCTTGTGCAGAAGCACAGAACATGAAATTGTAATATTCAAGGAGTGTTATGGCCAGAGAGATAGCTGAAGGTCAGTTAATGTCTTATTGTGGAGGACTTTGCATGCCAAACTGAAAAGTCAGGACATTTTTCTGTTGTGGTGGATAACTAATGATGGTGACTTTATTTCAGAGAAAAGACACATTATTTTGGTTTTATTTTTTAAATAAGACAATTCTGGTTCTAGTGTGGAGAAAGGAAGTTGAAGACAGGAAAATCAGTCAATGACAGTTCATATGGGAAATAATGATTTATATTAATATAATCATATTTTAATTACAATATAATTTAATTATATTCGTATTAAGCCATAACTAAGTCATACTGTAATTTATTGATATAAATCAATAATTATTAATAATAAATTGTTAATATATTATTTCCCATATAGGAAATAAATTATTTCAAGTGAGGAAGCAGCACAAGCAGGATTTTTCAAATGTTCTTTCATGTAATTGTCACAACTCTATTCTAATTTTTTTTTTTTTTTTTGACACAGAGTCTCACTCTGTTGCCCAGGCTGGAGTACAGTGGCATGATCACAGCTCACTGCAGCCTCAACCCTTTTGGGTTTAGGTGATTCTCCCACCTCAGTCTCCTAAATAGCTGGGACTACAGGTGCACACCATGTCCAGCTAGTTTTTGTATTTGTATAGTGACGGGTTTTGCAACATTGCCCAAGCTGGTCTTAAACTCCTGAGCTCAGGCAGTCTGCCCGCCTTGGCATCCTGAAGTGTTGGAATTACAGGAGGGAGCCACTGTGCCTGGCCTCTATTTTCATTTTACAGATGAATAAACCAAAACAGAGAAAGTCGTCTCTTCTCACCACCTTTTCTAGGGTCTTTCTTCCTCTTCTTCCCAGGACTTTCCCAAAGTATGGTCCATTGCTGCATTAGATTTACCTGGAGCATTTGTTAAATATGGATTATTTGACCCTGATCCCAGCAATTCTGATCCAGTAGCCTGGGGAATTCTTACTGGCACAGTGACTGTCAGACTTTAGGATCCATAAGAATCACCTGAAGAGCTTGTTTAAAAATGCAAATTCCTGGGCCCTACTCCCAGAGATTGATTCAGTAGGTCTAGGTGGAGCCCAAGAAACTGCAGTTTTAACAGATGCTTTGTGAAACATGGGCCTTGGGTTCTGTACTCTTCCCCCTCTGCCTAGAAGATCCTTGCCTTCTCCAAAAGTGATTTCAAATGTGCTACTCTAGACCTGGTGTCCCAAGTTTCATCTGTCTACCAGACTCTGTCATCTGGACGTTCTATTGGCGCCTCACCTTAGTGTGTCCAGAAGTAAGTTCATCATCTACCCCCCTTACCACTGTACCTACTCCTGTTTCCTTACTATGCTCCTGGTGTCACTGGCCTCCCTGCTATGACCCTGACTCATCTTGTTTAAATATCAGCTTCATCCATCATAAACAATGACCAATTCTTATTTTCAAATGCTCTATTTCATATATATATGTATATATATCCCACTTGTCTATTTCTATTGCTTCCCTGCGACTAAAGGCTTTTATTACCTTTTACCCAGGTTATTGAAATAGTTTCCTAACTTGTCTCCCTGCCTCTATTCTTATGCTGTTAGAGTAAATTTCTTCTAAATGGCAGCTCTGAATATGTAATTCCTTGCAGTAGCTCCCTACTCTACAGATTAAAGATCAAGTTTGCTGGGCGCAGTAGCTCACACCTGTAATCCCAGCACTTTGTGAGGCCGAGGTGGTCTGATCACCTGAGGTCAGGAGTTCAAGACCAGTCTGGCCAACATGGTGAAACCCCATCTCTACTAAAAATACAAAATTAGGCATGGTGGCACATGCCTATAGTCCCAGCTACCCGGGAGGCTGAGACAAGGGAATCGCTTGAACCTGGGAGGCGGAGGTTGCAGTAAGCCAAAAGCTGCAGTGAGCCAGGATCATGCCACTGTACTCCAGCCTGGGCAACAGAGTGAAACTCCGTCTCAAAAACAACAAAAACAAAAACAAAAAACAAAATCAGCCTCTGCTTGGTGCTATGCCTTTGACGGGTACCTATTCCAATTGACTGCCTTATTTTCCTAGGGATTGGAAATAATATATGAAAAGTTCCTAGTTTATAGCTGGCCTTCAATAATGGTTATATTGTTGCTACATTTACCCTATCATGGCCAGCACAGTGGCTTACGCCGGTAATTCCAGCACTTTGAGAGGCCGAGGCTGGTGGATCACGAGGTCAGGAGTTCAAGACCATCCTGGCCAATGTGGTAAAACCCCGTCTCTACTAAAAATACAAAAATTAGCTGGGCATGGTGGTGTGCACCTATAATCCCAACTACTCAGGAGGCTGAGGCAGGAGAATCACTTGAACCTGGGAGGCGGAGGTGGCAGTGAGCCGAGATTGTGCCACTGCACTCCAGCAAACAAACATTTACCCTACCATAATCCAGCTAATTAAGTTCACTTGGTATGTTCCCTGCAGTTTTGCGTTGCTTATACTTTCCTCATCAAACTTTCACTGAACCTCTCCACATCTCAAACACTATCTTTTCTGAGAAGCCTTTGACAATTCTCCAACTAGATGTAATGTCTCCGTACTTTGAGCCCCAGAGGACATTGGACTTCTTGTTGTGCCTACATGATCCCTTTCCCTTTATTAGACTGTGACTCCTTGGGGATGGGCACAGGGTTCTTGGTCTCCAATTCCTTCTAGCTTTCCCTGGAGTGTCCTGTCCTTGCCAGTCCTCACTAAACATCTATTGAGTAAAACCTCTGATGTTACTGATTATTAGTATATTTGATGATACAAGCTTAAGAGATGACCCCTGGCTGGGCGCGGTGGCTCATGCCTGTAATCCCAGCACTTTGGGAGGTTGAGGCGGGCAGATTACAAGGTCAGGAGATCAAGACCATCCTGGCTAACAAGGTGAAACCCCGTCTCTACTAAAAATACAAAAATTAGCTGGGTGTGGTAGTGGGTGCCTATAGTCCCAGCTACTTGGGAGGCTGAGGGAGGAGAATGGCCTGACCCCGGGAGGTGGAGCTTGCGGTAAGCCGAGATTGCACCGCTGCACTCCAGCCTGGGCAAGGGAGTGAGACTCCGTCTCAAAAAAAAAAAAAAAGGTGACCCCTTTCCAGGCTCATTGCATTTTAAAAAGAAAATTCTTGGGGGAAAACAAAAACAAAAACCTTACAGATTTGAAACACTGGAGCTGAAGTAACCGGCAGTGGAGTTGATATTTTGGGCTAGGGTTTGCACAGTGTACCTTGAAAGACTAGCCCTAGATATAGTACCAATGATGATGCCATCTTGTGGCCATGGTAGCCTTCATGAACCAATCGCAGTAAACCAAAGCATCCTTCTGAACACTCACTCCCCTGCCAACCCCCCACCAGGTCCTTTGTCCCTTTCCTTTAGAGGATGTGAGTACAGAAGGCTTAGCATAGTTTCTTGTTTCCCCTAATAGAGAATTACTGTTGCATGAACAGGTTTCACTACTAAAAGGACCAAAATGACCTTGTAAGCCAGAGAAATCATTGCAACCAAATCAACAGGCACTGTTAATATCCCGGGCAAGAAAATAATTTTGCAACATACAAAACTACCTTTGTTATATTAATTACAGTAGGATTTCTGCTATATGTGGGTGGGTAAAATATGGGATGAGAGTTACTTATTATAAGCATCTCAACCTAACAAATATGTCATGTTTTTTTAAATCACTTAAAATAATCCCATTTTAGAAAATTGGTTTAAATATTATAAAGAACAACTACATTTGTCATAACTTTGGATTTAGAGACTAGGTTAAAGATGTCATTTTTTTTTTCTTCCTTTTTTTTTGTGACAGAGTTTCGCTCTTGTTGTCCAGGCTAGAGTGCAATGGTGTGATCTCAGCTAATTGCAACCTCCGCCTCCCAGGTTCAAGCGATTCTCCTGCCTGCGCCACTACGACTGCTAATTTTGTATTTTTAGTAGAGACAGGGTTTCTCCATGTTGGTCAGGCTGTTCTCGAACTACTGACCTCAGGTGATCTGCCTGCCTCGGCCTCCCAAAGTGCTGGGATTACAGGCGTGAACCACCACATCCAGCCCAAGATGTCCTTTATAAATAAAAAATAATTTGATCAGTAACCATATACCTTACATTCATTACTCATTGTTAAATATTTTATGAATATTTTAGTTGTGGGATCCAGCAAAGAATAAAAAATTGCACGAACTTTTCTTGCAAGAGGTACGGATGGGAGAACTTTGGTTATCTAGAGGTAAGAATGTAAATGTTCTTTTGTGAGTTATGACAGTTTATTCTTAAGAAATATTTATTGATTAGTATTTGTATGTCAAATAACTAGCTGGATGTGTTAGCCAACTTCCCTCACTAAAGAAAAACTATCCCAGCATGTTCACTTCATCACACTGTACTCTTGCATTATGTTAGAGTTTAGTGTTCAAGTTGCAGACTTGGAAGTGGGCAAACAGAGTAGCAAAGCCAAATACAAAAATACCTCATTTATTGTTATATAAAATTCTAAGTCAGTGAGTTTTCCAAGTGACTAAATGTTAAGAATAAAAACTTTTTGCCAGGTGTGGTGGCTCATACTGGTAATCCCAACAGTTTGGGAGGCCAAGGCAAGAGGATTGCTTGAGGCCAACAGTTTTGAGAACAGCCTGGGCCAACAAAGCAAGACCCTGTCTCTACAAAAAACTTCAAAAATTAGCTGGGTACCATGGCATGTGCCTGCAGTCCCAGCTACTCAGGAGGCTGAGGTGAGAGGATCACTTGAGCCCAGGAGTTTGAGGTTGCAGTGAGCCATCATCTTGCCACTATACTCCAGCCTGGGAGACAGAGACTCTGTCTCAAGCAAACAAACAAAACAACTTTTAAAAATTCTAACTGCTTTATAAAAATGTTCCTGCTTTCTTAGAATATTCTTAATACTTATTTACTTTGTTGATAAATAAATTCCCTATGAATGTCCGTTCTTTTACTGTGTTTAATGGAGTGATGCCTGTCGGGGCTATCTTACACTTAATGGTCATATTTTGAGTTGTAATTTATTCCTACCTAATTCCAGATGGATTTGAGAAAACTTCATAATATTGTTAGGCAAAATGATGGTAGATAATATTATTATTGTATAAATATTATAATCATAATGTCCTTATTCTGGTGTTAAACCCTGGAAAGGAAAATTTGTCTTGAGGCTTCTTAATTTAAGAAGTAACTGATGTTGCTGGATAAGTCAGTATTACAAAACCCATCAGTACAATGTATATATATATATTTTTAAGTGTTGCAAACTCCCTTGCATATCACAGTGCCTGTACCTGTTTTTGCCTCTTTCTGTTTTTTTTTCAAAAGCTTTTGTTTTTCAATCTGTAAGCGGCCTCCTCCAGGATTTATAAAAACAAAGAGGAAGTCAAAATCCTAGACAACTCACAGCAATAGCCAAGATTTTTATTCAGTGTCTTAAAACCATTATAAAGGTTTTGAGAAATGAAAAAGTTGTAGGCATTCAAAATCATTGCACATTAATCACTATAATTTGTATTTTAGTATTTTATTTAGTATTGATCTTTGCTTTCAGATGGAGTAATTTTTAAAATGGACTAAAAATACCTGCTAAATATTGATGATTTTTGCTTTTAGATGCAGTAATTTTTGAAATGGACTAAAAATACCTGCTAAATATTGATGACAAAATGTACAGTTAGAACTGACTTAAATGATATAAACAGAAGTGACTTTACATAAACCAGTGAAGCTTATGTCTAAAGACCTTTATATGCATAGGCCTCTAAGGCCCCCTAGCAATTTTTTTTTTTCTTTTGAGATGGAGTTTCACTCTTGTTGCCCAAGCTGGAGTGCAATGGCGCAATCTCAGCCCATTGCAACCTCTGCCTTTCAGGTTCAAGCAATTCTCCTGCCTCAGCCTCCCAAGTAGCTGGGATTACAGGCATGCACCACCACACCCAGCTAATTTTGTATGAGTAGTAGACACAAGGTTTCACCATGTGGGTCAGGCTGGTCTCAAACTCCTGACCTCAAGTGATCTAACTGCCTTGGCCTCCCAAAGTGCCGGGATTACAAGCATAAGCCACTGTGCCCAGCCACCCCTAGTAATTTTGTATTCATAATTTTATATTCTTTTTTGTAAACAAGGACCCTCAAATTGTGGGAAAGTTCTGGATTATAAGTCAAAAGAAAAAAGATAACATATTTTATCACATTTTATCCCTATTCACTTTATGCTTAAGAGCTAAGATGTAATGTTCAATTAGATTTAGAGGTGATCTGAACACATGTTGCAAACTTGGGTTTTTAAATTTTTTTTTTTTTTTGAGACGGAGTCTTGCTGTGTTGCCCAGGCTGGAGTACAGTGGCCGGATCTCGGCTCACTGCAAGCTCTGCCTCCCAGGTTCACGCCATTCTCCTGCCTCAGCCTCCCGAGCAGCTGGGACTACAGGCACCCGCCACCATGCCCGGCTAATTTTTTTGTATTTTTTAGTAGAGACAGGGTTTCACCGTGTTAGCCAGGATGGTCTTGATCTCCTGACCTCGTGATCCGCCCGTCTCGGCCTCCCAAAGTGCTGGGATTACAGGCTTGAGCCACCGCGCCCAGCCGCAGGTTTTTAAATTTTTAACTGCTATTTAATAGCTTTTTTATTTTGAGGGGACAGTGTCTCACTCTGTCACCCAAGCTGGAGTGCAGTGGTGTGATCTTGGCTCAGCCTTCTGGGTTCAAGCAATTCTCATGTCTCAGCCTCCCAAGTAGCTGGGATTATATAAGTGTGTGCCACCATGCCTGGCTAATGTTTCCATTTTTAGTAGAGACTGGGTTTTGCCATGTTGGCCAGGCTGGTCTCGAACTGGCGTCAAGTGATCCGCCCTCCTCAGCCTCCCAAAGTGTTGGGATTACAGGTGTGAGCCACCGCGCCCAGCCCCCTAATAGCTCTTTACAGAAGTTTTATACTTCCATATTTTACTTACACTGCAGTTCTCGGTCTTGGCTGCTTATTCTTTAATTCTTCATCAAACCCCAAACCAATTAAATCAGAATCTATGGGGCTGGAACCCAGATGTCAATATTTTTTAAAAAATCTCCCTAGGTTTCTAAAACATTGAGAACAAACCAGTACAGTATTCTATCCAATGTGGCAATTTTTCACCCAGTTTTCTGCAGTCTTCTTAACTTTCTCCACTCCCCTTTGACATCACCCACAATTTTCATCGTTTTGCTGTCAGGTAAAATATAGTTCTGTAGCCATCTCAGTGGTGGCTATGTCTATATAAGACCATAGGGCCAATAATTTTGATTGAAATTTCTGAGGAGCTGGTATGATTTAATTTATTGGTTGGTTAAATTATTTGACCAAATTGGTTTTGTATTGTTAGCACCACCAATCTTGAGAACAGGCACTATTATATCTTATGTTGAAAATGTAAAATTAATGTATTTAAGTCAGGACATATCCCTGTTGTTTTTTAGTTTAAGCTTAATATGAATCTTTGGAAAGCATTTTTTTCTGTCATGCACTCTTCTCTTCATATGACCATGTATTTCAACCGATAAATGGAAAACTAGTTTCAGCTAATAAAAATCTATTATTATACTTACTTGTAGGGCCATATTTTATTTTCTACCTAGTTATATGAAGTATGTCAAGATTTCAACTCCTGTGATTACTGAATACCTGAAAAGAGGCAGTACTCTAGTCTCAAGGGTCAAAAAATTAGATTATATTCCTAATGCTGACATTAATCAGCATTGAAACTATACATCATTTCACTGATCTTTGCCTCAGTTTCCTTAAAGTAAAACAAGGGAGACTAAAGTCATTCCATGTTCTAACTTAAACAGAAATGCTATGATTTTCACTCTTCACATATTTTCATTCTTTGTTACTTCAAAGCCAGTTATCCTAAAACTCATTTTAAAACTGTGCTTAAAAATCAGAGTTCATAAATCTCTTATTTTTTCCCTCAGGGTATGTAATTCATGTTACACTAAATCTTGTTTCAACTCTTTGATAGTGAAATCTTTTTTTTTTAAGTTCCATTTAGCTGGAACATGTTTAATCTATCCTATTTTATCAATCACACATGTAAAGATAACCTTCAGATATTAATAAAAGCAGACAACTGCTTACAAAAAACCTCAGTATCCTCTTCCCTCCATACCCAAATTATAGAACATGAGCATTTCCAATGCAAAAGTGCACTTCTAAACAGTAAGAGTATACTTGCTGTAATTTGGCTCAAAATTATTAATATTGCAGCTTCACCACTAAGAAACTCAACGTCTTCCCTCATATTTGTACTGTACTCTTCACAAGACTTGTCTAAGTAGTCTTTAGTTTGATATGCTTTTAATTTTTAATGCTTGTTGCTTTCTTGGATTTGTAGAATGTCTGTTTTAAAGAACTTTAAAATTTTGCTCAAAACTTGTCATTCTGTTTCAGGAGAGCATAGAATGGGGGTTCAACACCTCAGCAATGCCCTTTTAGTGTGTGGGCAACCACAGGAACTTCTGAAGGTTTTCAAACACACACTCCCTCCCAAGGTATTTGAGATGCTGTTGCACAGAATTCCCCTTATTTGCCAGGTGAGCACATATTTAATTATCTTTGTGAAATGTACACAGTAAATAGCTATGTTATGCTTGACTACGCAGAAATATCAAAGTATATGTGTGAATTGCCCAGAATCTTAAATAAGTGAAATCTCTGACTTTTTGGCTGCTTTAACATGAAGCAAGCCTATTCTTTCAGGTTCCTTTGATTATAATAAATTTGTATTTTCTTGAGTATTATCTGTATTTCAACACTTCAGTTTTAAAGCAGAACAATACTTCTACGTCCATTAACATACAAAACATAAAAATCGCTTTGATAAATTTAAACATACAGGCTAATTAGCATTCTCTTAAATATAGGTTTAAAATGGTATTGAATGAAATCCATTCATAAGCCAGTTGATTAGTAAGTTTTAGTCCACTTGCATTTTACTAAACTACTTGGTATACATATGCATCAACTAGAATTTCCTGCAAATGCTTGGATCCGTTTCAGGATTCATTGGCCATAAGACATTAACTTTGGTTCACTTTTTATCATTGGCAAGCCTTGGAATCTATCATATTTAACTGTCAGCTTCTGAACAAAACACAAACATGAACTCCATTACAGTGTAACAGTCAACTCTTAAACATTCCCAAACTAGGGCAGATGGGATGGTTTCCTGAAGATATATGAAAATGTAGGTAAGATAAGAATATGTGGCCGGGCGCAGTGGCTCATGCGTATAATCCTAGCACTTTGGGAGGCTGAGGTGGGTGGATCACTGGAGGTCAGGAGTTTGACACCAGCCTGACCAACATGGTGAAACCCCATCTCTACTAAAAATACAAAAATTAGCCAGGCATGGTGGCACACACCTGTAATCCCAGTTACTTGGGAGGCTGAGGCAGGAGAATTGCTTGAACCTGGGAGGTGGAGGTTGCAGTGAGCCAAGATCGCACCATTGCACTCCATCCTGGGTGACGAAAGCAAAACTCCATCTCAAAAAAAAAAAAGAAAAAAAAAAAGGAATAATGCCTACCCTGACACAAGGGAGGCAAGAAAAGGATCATGCATTGAAATGATTAGCAAGTAACTGTTTTATGTATTCACCAGCAATTTGAGGCAGACATGAATGAACAGGAATGCTTGGAGGATGATCCTGATTGAAAACCATTTCAACGTATCCACAGTCCAGTGAGAATACTATGGTACCATACAGTATAAACAACTGCTCAGTGATATTTCCATTTATTTTACTTTTAGTAATAAAAATTTGTCTATCTCATACATGATTGAACACATAAGTTGCTTTAAAATTAACAGTCACAATTGAAGAAACAATGGTTTATTTTTCTAATCAAGTGACCAAGCTGCTGAATCATAAGGCCTCAACAAATGTTGCATCTTATTATTTCATTGAACAATAAGACCTTCTAGTTTGATTATTCCTGGTAAATAGCAATTTTGTTTCTCCAGTGGTTTCCATTTGCCAAACAGTCATGACAGATGGTTTAACATTGTGGCTACTGCTTTCAGGGGATTCTATCAGATGAGTCCTCATTTCCAATAAAGCAGCTATTGGCAATCTTTCATCAAAAGTTCATCCATCAGGACTTCTCTATCGTGGTTGGCCAAGGAGTCCTGCTTTGGCTGCCAGGGCTTCATTCTGCTGAATATGATATTCCTGAAATCTCATGGATATTCTTTGTGTCATTTTTAAATATTTCTGTAAGCAATGTTCTGAACAGGTGGTCTAGGAATGAAAAGGGAAGATATAAGAGGCAACACAAAAATATGAATTTTTAAAAATGCATGTATTCTAAAAGAACAGTGTGTAGTTTGCTTTTCTTTGAATATATCTGAGAATTAAATAGTATTAATTGGCAGCAACTGACCATAGCTTTTAATTGATACTTTCATCCACTGACAAGCATTAATATATATTGAATGTCTGCCAGTTTGTAGTCACTAAGAGCAATGGTAAGTCTCTGCTTTCAAGAAGCTTCTGGACTAGATTTTCTGCAAGTGTATTAAGTGAAAGCCCACATTCCTATCCTCTTGTTTCGATTGTTAAAATGTAGACCCAGTAGTAAGTTTGTTCCTTTTTAATGAGAAACAACATTCTTAATTCTCAACCTGTTACTTTTTATTTATTTAATTAATTTATTTATTTTTTGAGATGGAGTGTCACTCTGTCGTCCAGGCTGGAGTGCAGTGGCGTGATCTCGGCTCACTGCAAGCTCTGCCTCCTGGGTTCAGACCATTCTCCTGCCTCAGCCTCCCAAGTAGCTGGGACTACAGGTGCCTGCCACCATGCCTGGCTAATTTTTTGTATTTTTAGTAGAGACGGGGTTTCACTGTGTTAGCCAGGATGGTCTCAATCTCCTGACCTCGTGATCTGCCCGCCTCGGCCTCCCAAAGTGCTAGGATTACAGGCATGAGCCACCGTGCCTGGCCTATTTATTTTTTTGAGACAGGTTCTCTCTCTGTTGCCCAGGGTGGAGTGCAGTGGCTCACTGCAGCCTCAACCTCCTGGGCTTAAGTTATCCTCCTACCTTAGTCCCTGGAGTAGCTGAGACTACAGGCACACACCACCATGCCTGGCTAGTGTTTCATTTTATTTTTTAGTAGAGACGAGGACTGGTTTTTTTGTTTTTGTTTTTGTTGACAGGGTCTTGCTCCGTCGCCCAGGCTAGAGTGCAGTGGTGCAATCACAGCTCACTGCAGCCTCTGCCTCCCGGGCTCAGGTGACCCTCTCACCTCAGCTCCAGAGTAGCTGGGACCACAGCCATGTGCCAACATGTCCAGCTAATTTTTTTTTTTTTTTTTGTAATTTTTGTAAAGACAGCGTTTCACCATGTTGCTGAGGCTGGTTTCAAACTTCTGGGCTCAAGTGATCCACCTGCCTTGGCCTCCCAAAGTGCTGGGAGTTCAAAGTTACAGTGAGCTATGATTATGCCATTGCACTCCAGCCTGGGTGACAGAGCGAGACCCTGTCTTAGAAAAAAAAAGTTAAGACTTCTAATAGGATTAGGTTTTCAATATGAGCCATCAAAGTCAAGCTTTGCTTTTTCCAAAGCCAACCAGAATTCCCAGGGCCATACAGAAAGGCTGTGCCAAGTTTCTCTAGGTAGGCCATCTTGACTGAAAGCTAATTAGTAAGAATCTTTGTTGTGAAACAGTAACTCAGCAGCTGCAGGCATCTTCTCTAAAATGGTCTGACTTGGTACAATGTAACTATCATATTAAATTTGGCACTGTTAAACTCAATGCCGTGATTCAGTGGCTGCTTCAGTTCTTCTAAGCAATGGAACATAAAAGGTAGTCTAAATTCCTGTAATAAGTAGGAACAAGTGAAATGCTTAAGGGGCTCCTACTTATAGTGTTTATGACAGGCCTGGAGAATTTCAGTGAGTAACACTTTTCATACCTCTTCAGGTTTTACTTCTCTTGTTGTGAAGTCTTTAACACAGTCCAAAAAGCAGGTCTCTGTAAGTTTATTGTAGGTCCCGAGAAATTCCTTAAACTACAAACAAACCAGAATGGTCTTTAGTATTTGGTTTTTAAAACAAAGATGCTTTGAAACTTCAATTACTAGTATTTTATATTTAGACAAAATATACTATAACACTTGAAATCATAGTTATTATGCTACTTAAATGGGTACAATCTGATCTACAGAACAGTTTTATTTTCTAGTTGAATATTTAATTTTTTCTTGATTATCAGTCAAATGAAAGATACATATGCTTGGCTGGGCGTGGTGGCTCATGCCTGTAATCCCAGCACTTTGGGAGGCTGAGGTGGGCGGATTACCTGAGGTCAGGAGTTTGAGACCAGCCCGGCCAACATGCTGAAACCCCGTCTCTAATAAAAATACAAAAATTAGCTGGGCATGGTGGCACATGTCTGTAATCCCAGCTACTTGGGAGGCTGAGGCAAGAGAATTGCTTGGGCTCAGGAGATGGAGGTTGCAGTGAGCCAAGATTGTGCCACTGCACTACAGCCTGGCCAACAGAGCAAGACTGTCTCAAAAGAAAAAAATACACACACTTTATAACATTTAATATCCATTTTGGAAATGAAATAGAAACAATTGTTTGTGAAACCACTGACTGACATTTTTTTTTTTTTTTTGGAGATGGAGTCTTGCTCTGTTGCCCAGGCTGGAGTGCAATGGCGCAATCTCGGCTCACTGCAGCCTCTGCCTCCTAGGTCAAGCAATTCCCGTGCCTCAGCCTCCCAAGTATGCTGCGACTAGAGGTGTGCGCCAGCACGCCCAGCTAATTTTTGTATTTTTAGGAGACGGAAGTTTCACCACGTTGGCCAGGCTGGTCTTGCCTGACTTCAAGTGATCCACCCATCGGGGCCTCCCAACGTGCTGGGATTACAGATGTGAGCCACTGCACCCAACCTGACACAGTGGCATTAATAGCATCTTACATTTTTTGCAAAATATTTTCCCCTTATTAAGAACACCTTACCTGTTTTATCTGATCAGATTCTGGTATTTGTGCAGCCATATTCTTCTGGTACCTTTATTAGTCACCTAATTTAAAAATTTTAAAAAAAAGTTTGTCAATCTATAAACAGATGTTTTTAGTCTAACTGAAGTTAGGGAATCACTGCTCAGATTTTATAAATCTGTATATGTAACTGTATGCCACCCCCAATTTCTCAGATCATTAATGACCATAGAACCTTACAGCTGAGAATTAGATTTCTTTTTTTTTTTTGAGACAGAGTCTCACTCTGTCACCAGGCTGGAGCACAGTGGCGTGATCTCGGCTCACTGCAACCTCCACCTCCGGGTTCAAGCAATTCTCCTGCCTTAGCCTCCCAAGTAGCTGGGACTACAGGTACACACCACCACACCCAGCTAATTTTTGTATTTTTAGTAGAGATGGGGTTTCACCCATGTTGGCCAGGACGGTCTCGATCTCTTAACCTCGTGATCTGCCCACCTCAGCTTCCCAAAGTGCTGGGATTACAGGCGTGAGCCACTGTGCCCGGCCAGAGAATTATAATTATATTTTCTAATGCTAGTTTGGGACTCAAAGGCCCTGTCTATCGAAATTTCCAGTTTTAAGATAGTTTGCTCTGCTACCTTGCTAAGCTACTTGTTTAAAGCCCCATTCCTAGGAGGATTATAAAGGAAACCAAGATGGTGAGGTTTGGACTTAAAAAAACAATAAAAAAAGCTGGGAGTGGTGGCTCACACCTGTAATCCCAGCACTTTGGGAGGCCGAGGCAGGTGGATCACTTGAGGTCTGGAGTTCAAAACCAGCCTGGCCAACACAGTGAAACCCTATCTCTACTAAAAATACAAAAATTGGCCGGATGTGATGGCATATGCCTGTGGTCCCAGCTACTCGGGAAGCTGAGGCAGGAGAATCACTTGAACTCAGGATGTAGAGGTTACAGTGAGCCGAGATTACGCCACTGCAATAGAGCCTGGGCAACAAAGTAAGACTCCATCTCAAATAATAATAATAATAATAATAAAAAATAAAGGAAATCGAGATTTTTGCTGTTTTCATAAAATTACTTAACTATTTCACTAGTCACCAATTTGCTTATTTTAAATTTTTTACTATTATACTTAATCGAATATATCAAAAATATCAAAAATTTTCACATTTCAACATGCAATCAACATAAAAAGTATTAATAAGACATTTTACATTCCTTTTCTTGTAGTAAGTCTTTGATTTTGGTGAGCATTTTACACTTATACCACATCTCATTTGAATGCTAAATTTTCATCACAAATACTTGGCCTATATTTAGGTTTAATAAAATCTATAGTTGAAAAAGTAGATTCACATATCTGAGCCACTCCAAATACACTTAAAATTAGTTGCTAATTTAACTCTGACTCTTACTACTAATGATCCTTTTACAATATAAATACAAACGTTCTATTAATAGTTAACAAATACCAGTTAACAAACACCATTTGCTTAGAAATAGACAACTCTCATGAAAGATATTCAGAGTTTTAAAAGAAAGTTACAGGAATTATACATTCTACTACACATTCTATAGTTCAGAAAGGGCAATCACAGAGACTAATCAGAAACTTCTATTTATAATCTAACCTGGCGGCAACAGGGAAGAGAAGACAAGTAAGTAAAAAAGCCTTTCTGAATTACTGAGATTTTCACATATACTAATGTGTATCACATTATTTATTTACTATATCCTGGCTAGTTCTAAAAAGGTTGAGCATTTCATATAAAAGATTTGTACAGGCTGGACGTGGTGGCTCACGCCTATAATCCCAGCACTTTGGGAGGCTGAGGCAGGCAGATCAAGAGGTCAGGAGATTGAGACCATCCTGGCTAACACAGTGAAACCCCATCTTTACTAAAAATACAAAAAATTAGCTGGGAGTGGTGGCGGGTGCCTGTAGTCCCAGCTACTTGGGAGGCTGAGGCAGGAGAATGGCATGAACCCGGGAGGTGGAGCCTGCAGTGAGCTGAGACCGCACCATTGCACTCCAGCCTGGGCGACAGAGCCAGACTCCATCTTGAAAAAAAAAAAAAAGATTTGTATAAAATAAAGCTGTTTAAAATAGAAATTAAACAGCATGTAAAAGGAAAACATGAATCATGTACACTGTAGACTAACATAAATGCTACACATTTTATTTAGTTCAGAGTTTTCTGATAACCAAGACAAAAATGATAAACTGGATGTGCAAATCTTTATTAGCTTATCAATTATTAAAGTCTGTGAAACACATAAACTTTTTATGAAGCTTTGTTGAAACTAATTTTTATGAAGCTTTGTTGAAACTAGTAGTAAATTCAAGTTTAGGACAAAGCATATGCCACCATCATGAAAAAAATTAACATTCAGCTTTTGATTAATACATACAATCAACAGTAATTCCATTCCACCAGTCTCAATCATACCTATACTTTCCTCCTTTTTGCATTTATTCTTCCTTCCTCTTTTTTCCTTATCCTATAAAATCACAATAACTAGGCTCACGCTTGTAATCCTAGCACTTTGGGAGGCTGGGGCAGGTGGATCACCTGAGGTCAAGAGTTTGAGACAAGCCTGGACAGCATAGTGAAACCCTGTCTCTACTAAAAATACAAAAATTAGCCGGGCGTGGTGGCTCATGCCTGTAATCCCAGCTACTCAGGAGGCTGAGGCAGGAGAACTGCTTGAACCCTTGGGTGGAGGTTGCAGTGAGCCAAGATTGCAGCACTGCACTCCAGCCTGCGCCACATAGTGAGACTCTGTCTCAAAAAAAAAAAAAAAATCACGATAACTACTGACATTTTAAAAAATGTGATTTCCTTCATGTGCACTGAAAAGCCTCCCCATTCCCCAGTGAGTGTCAGTGGAAACCACACAGGGAGCCTGGTTTCCGCCCCAATTGGCAGTAATGAGGTGCCCATCTCCCATCTACTCTGGAGTGGTATCAAAGGAGGCCTACTTGACATTCAGGACTTGCATTACTGCCTCATGACAATTAGGCCACATACCCTACTAATGTCAGTGGAGGCCACACGGGGAGAGTAATGAAGCACTGTAGTCCTTCCCAGTCAGGGAATTACCAATGGAAGCCTGGTGAGACAGAATGCCCACTCTACCCAGCAGTAACAAGAAACTCCCTGCCCCTCCCCTCAAGTGTCAGAGTGAGAAACATGAATTTCTACTTCCATCTGGCAGTAATGAAGTGGTACCTCCCCCCACTTCCCCTCATGGAGCATTGTCAAAAGGAGCCAGATAAAAGGATTAAATAAAATCTAGAGCTCATAACATGATATGCAAGATGTCCAGGATGCAATATATTAAAAAATCACTCATCACAGCAGGAACTAGGAAGATCTCAAACTGAATTAAAAAAAGACAATCAGCAGATGCTCAACATTGAGGAACATGTTAGGATTATCTGACAAAGATTTTTAAACAGAACCTTGTAAATATTTCAGTGACCAATGATGAACACGCTTGAAACAAATGAAAAAATAGAAGGTCTCAGCAAAGAAATAGAAATATCAAGACCCAAATGGAAAGTTTAAGAAGTGAAAAATACAATAACCAAAATAAACTAAATGAATAAAATCAATAGGAGAATGGAGGGGACAGAGGAATCAGGGAATTGGAAGCCAGAAAATAGAATTCTTCAATCCCGCTGGGTGCTGTGGCTCACGCCTGTAATCCCAGCACTTTGGGAGGCTGAGGTGGGTGGATAATCTGAGGTCAGGAGTTCAAGACCAGCCTGGCCAACACGGTGAAACCCCGTCTCTACTAAAAATACAAAAAAATCAGCTGGGCGTGGTGGCGTGTGCCTGTAATCCCAGCTACTCAGGAGGCTAAAGCAGAATTGCTTGAACCCAGGAGGGGTTGTTTGTAATATTCCTGTATCCTTTTGATGTCTGTAAAACCTGTAATAATGTACACCATTTCATTCCTGATAGTGTAATTTGTAACTTCTCTCTTGCTAGTAAGTTTGTCAGTTTTATTAATCTTTTCAAAGAACCAGCTCTTTTTTTCTCTTTTCATTTAAATTGATTTTTGCTCTTTATTTCCTTCATCGGGTTCATTTTGCTCTTCTTTTTTAGGTGCTTGAGGTAAGAGCTTGGATTACTGATTTAAGACCCTTCCTTCTTCTTTTCCCTTCCCTTTCCCTTTCTCTTCCCTTCCCTTTCCTTTCCCCTTCCCTTCCCTTTCTATAGTTCACATCAAAAAAGAACACAGATTTGATTTCCTTCTTATAATGCCAAAATTTGTTGTTCTTTTTTTTTAAAATTCCATCCTTGTATTTCTTTGGGTTATCAACCAGAGGTCAGAGAAACAAAGTATGAAATTTTTTTTTTTTTTTTGAGACAGAGTTTTCACTCATTGCCCAGGCTAGAGTACAATGGCACAATCTCAGCTCACCGCAACCTCCACCTCCCAGGTTCAAGCGATTCTCCTGCCTCAGCCTCCCAAGCAGTTGGGATCACAGGCATGCGACACCACACCTGGCTAATTTTGTATTTTTAGTAGAGACGGGGGTTTCTCCACGTTGATAAGGCTGGTCTCGAACTCTTGACCTCAGGTGATCCTCCTGCCTTGGCTTCCCAAAGTGTTGCGATTACAGGCATGAGCCACCATGCCTGGTCAAAAGTATGAAATCTTTAAATGTTCTCTAAGTTTCAGACTGGAACCCTGTGTTGCCTCTACACATACCTTGTCCTAATTATACACCTCATGGTGACAAATGATGGTTGTTACTAAAAAATCTGAAAAGACATGTATGAGGAATGCCCAAGTGCTTTTGGTATGGATCTTCTTTATTCATTAGATAATGTATTAATATATATTACTTAAACAGTGTATGTTTCCGCTTTTCAGTGAAATAAAAGTTTATCATACTATAAAAGTAATATATTTATTGAGAATTTGAAAAACAAAAGATAAATAGTTCTACCGTTCACAGACCACTCTGTTAACATTATGATTTATTTTCTTTAGAATCACTCAATTGTGTATTTTATTTATTTATTTTTGAGATTGATTGATTGATTGATTGATTTTTCAGACAGAGTCTCACTCTGTGACTCAGGCTGGAATGCAGTGGTGCAATCTCAGCTCACTACATCTTCTGCCTCCTGAGTAGCTAGGATTACAGGCATGCACTACCACACCTGGCTAATTTTTGTTTAGTAGAGACAGGGTTTCACCATGTTGGCCAGGTTGGTCTTGAACTCCCGACCTTAGGTAATCCGCCCACCTCAGCCTCCCAAAGTGCTGGGATTACAGGCATGAGCCACCGCGCCCAGACCAATTTCATTTTTTTTGTTGTTGTCGTTTTTGTTTTTTCCAGACCTACAGTTGAACTCAAGAGCTAACAATCAGCAGTTTTCTTATGTCTGCTTAAATCTCTAAAGCTATCCTCTGTTGTCACCAGTATCTATCAAGATTACGGTATAGGCCAGGCACAGTGGCTCACACCTGTAATCCCAGCCCATTGGGAGGCTGAAGTAGGTGGATCATTTGAGGTCAGGAGTTCAAGACCAGCCTGGTCAACATGGTGAAACCCCTGTCTCTACTAAAAATACAAGTTAGGCGGGCATGGTGGTAGGCGCCTGTAGTCCCAGCTACTCAGGAGTCTGAGGCAGAATTGCTTGAACCTGGGAGGCAGAGGCTGCAGTGAGCCGAGATTGTGCCATTGCACTCCAGCCTGGGTGACAGAGCGAGACTCTGTCTCAAAAAAGAAAGAAAAAAAAAGATTATGGTATACATAATTGTAGGCAACTGGTTCACAGAAAATACTGGAGATGACTGAGTAAATAAATGATTTTCAGAGTTACTTGCTAATTTGAGGTCTTCTAAATCTTTCACTATTCACTTTGCAGTTATTTAATAGTAAGCTTAGACTGACAAATTCCACCAGCCACATAAACCACCTGATGGTAAGAACAGATAGCAGTAATGTGGTTTTCCTTTTATTTGATCCTAGTTTCCAGATATTACAGCAAATGTTTGTTGTTATAGCGGCAAAGACCCATCAGGGGTTACCTTCTGATTATATCCCTGAAACCTGGAGAAGGAGAGAAGAAATAAGCGAATTCAAGAATCACTGGCTTAGATCTCGGGAATGACTACAATGATGCTGTTAGAACCAGGGAACTTAAGAATAATGGGAGATCTTTTCAGTCATCAAGCTCAAACCTTTTCTGATGCATGAGTTTCCTTTCTGTTCTGGAAAAGTAGTTGTCCAACCTTTGCTTGAATGTCTCCAGTAAGGCCTGATTCTTACCTGAAAAATGAGGTAATATGATTACTAAGTCCCCTTCAAGTTCTAATAGTCTTTTCAATGAAATGTAAACTTCTATAGGCTAATTTTTTTTTTTAAAGTTTCTTCCTTTTTAGTAAGTGAAATTAGTTTCCTCTAGTCTGAGGTTACAATTCTTTGGCGTATGTGTTACTATTAAAAAAAATACTTAATGTCATGCTATCCTTATTTGTCCAGGCATAAGTATACATTACACTTCCCATATGATTTTCCTACTAATTCTGGGAGGGATGGTTCAGAAATCTTAAGAAACTTACATGAGGTCACTTATACAGATAGTAACTGGGCAACTGCAGCCTAACTAAAGTGTTTGGACTTCCAAATCCAGTAATTTCCCCATTGCACCTATAAAATGACCTATTTAAGACCTATAAAATGTCTTATAAGCTATTATGGCATATATCATCTATCTAAAAATATTTTCCAAATAGCCAAATATATGTTATAAGCTAAGTGACTGACCAGGTGCAGTGGCTCAATCCCAGCATTTTGGGAGGCTGAGCTGGGTGGATAGCTTGAGCTCATAAGTTCTACACCAGCCTGGGCAACATGGCAAAACCCCATCTCTACAAAAAATACAAAAATGAGCCAGCATGGTGGTGTGCGCCTGTAGTCCCAGCTACTCAGGAGGCTGAGGCAGGAGGATCACTTGAGCCCAGGAGCTCGAGGCTGCAGTGAACTATGATCAAGCCACTGCTCTCTTGCCTGGGTGACAGATCAAGAGACCCTGTCTCAAAGAAAAAAAGTATAAGCTAAGTCATAAAACCTAGCATCACAAACTGGGTGCCAACATTAGGTGTTTCCTGGTGAGATGCAGTAAGATAGCATCACCTATGTGGTATTCTGGCCAAAAGTTTGATACGCTGTAATCATGAGGGAATAATTAGGAAAATCTACAACATGGAACAATTTGTAAGACAACCTGACTGGTCTTTTGAAAAGTATCAGTCATAAAGAAAAGGGGTTGAGAGGGCTGATTTAGAGTAAGAAAATAAGGCCAGGCACGATGGTTCATGCATGTAATCCCAGCACTTTGGGAGGCCGAGGTGGGCAGATCACATGCGGTCAGGAGTTCCAGCCCAGCCTGGCCAACATGGTGAAACCCCATCTTAATAAAAACACAAAAATTAGCTGGGCGGAGTGGCGGGTGCCTGTAATCCCAGCTATTTGGGAGGCTGAAGCAGAAGAATCACTTGAACCCAGGAGGCAGAGGTTGCAGTGAGCTGAGATTGTGCCACCACACTCCAGCCTTTGCGACAAAGATCCATCTCAACAAAACAAAACAAAAAACACACAAAGGAAAGAAAAAAGAAAATAAGCCTGGGCAATAAGGCAAGACCTAGTCTCTACCAAAAAATAAAAAATTAGCCAGTGTGGTAGCAAGTGCTTGTAGTCCTAGGTACTCAGGAGGCTGAGACAGGAGGATTGCCTGAGCTCAGGAGTTCAGGGCTGCAGTGAGCTATGATCATGACAGAGCAAGACCCTGTCTCTGGGCCGGGGACGGGGGGAGAGGAGGGGAAGAGGAACTAAAGAGTCATGACAAAGAGCTGTAAGATCCAAATTAAGTTGTCATTTTAATAATTCAGAGTGCCTACACTCAGATCTTAGGTCACTATTTCTTTCAAATAAGTATCACCTAGAAAGTAAGAGTTAAACTATCTCCACAGTCTCTGGCAGCTGTGACATTGTAGTTCTTTCAGTACACTCATAATATGCAATAAATTGTGAACAAACAGGTACCAGCTATGAGCCCAATTAAGAAGGGAAAATGTAATTAAAATAAAAAGTAATGGCTGGGCGCGGTGGCTCACACCTGTAATACCAGCACTTTGGGAGGCTGAGGCTGGTGGATCATCAAGTCAGGAGTTCGAGACCAGCCTGGCCACCATGGTGAAACTCCCGTCTCTAATAAAAATACAAAAAAAATTAGCTGGGCATGGTGGCGGGCGCCTGTAATCCCAGCTACTCAGGAGGCCTGAGGCAGAAGAATCTCTTGAACCTGAGAGGCGGAGGTTGCAGTGAGCCAAGATGGCGCCACTGCCAGCCTGTGCAACAGAGCAAGACTTTGTCTCCAAAAAAAAAAAAAAAAAAAAAAAAAAAAAAAAAAACCCTCATTAATTAGAGAAACTCAGCAAGGTACAGAAAATAATAATTAAAAGGTTCTTTAACGCTGAGCCCTTAAAGTCTTTTTTTTTTTTTTTTTTTTTTTTTTTTTTGAGACAGTTTTTCTTTTTCTCTCAGGCTGGAGCGCAATGGCGCGATCTCAGCTCACTGCAACCTCCACCTGCCGGGGTCAAGCAATTCTCCTGCCTCAGCCTCCTGAGCAGCTGGGACTACAGGCGCGCGCCACCATGCCCAGTTAATTTTTTGTATTTTCATTAGAAACGGAGTTTCACCATGCTGGCCAGGCTGGTCTCGAACCCCTGACCTCAGTTGATCCCCCAGCCTTGGCCTCCCAAAGTACTGGGATTACAGGCGTGAGCTACTGCGCTCGGACTTTAAAGTCCATTTTAAGTCTAGACTTCTATGAAACTAGACCGCCGAGATGTAACAGAAATAAAATTCGTTATTTAGCTTTTAGATCGGATTACATTTTTTGCTTTGATTATTCTAAAGCCTCTAGTAAGGCATAAAGGGAAAACTCTAAGTAGCGCATGCTGGGAAATGAACAGATCAGGTAAGGGCTGTTAGACCTGGTATGTCTAGAGACGATTTTCATTTAAAGGAGGATCATCCACCAGGCAGCTCAAGGTCACAGCGTAAATATCTTATAGTCTAATTCAGTGTCCCAAAACAAGACCCCCGACTCCCCAGATCCAGGTTGGGGATGGCTCAGGGCCTAAAGTTCCTACCCTCGCCCAGGTGACACCATCCCCAGGAAGGTCTGCACCGGACCCGGCGAAGCGCTGTCCCGCTTCGCACCCCCCACTGCCCCAAGTACATGCGGCGGCCTCCTCGGGAGACCCCGCCAATTTTCTGGAGCGTAGCCTGCCACCCCCGGCCCGGGAACCCCAGATTCTCACAGCAGAGAACAGGCACCATACTTAAGCACAGGCTCTCTCATCCGACATCAGTGCAAGGCTGGGGGGCGTTGGGGGACGACTGAACCTCGGGAGGCCGGGTCAGGGTCAGGACAGGAGCCGCGGCCGCCAGATGGGAAACAACACGTGGGAGCAGTGATGTCAAGTGACACTTAAACCCTTAGACGCCGATTCGTTATAACAAGAGGAAATCTAGAAGAAAAATCACGTACCATCAGGGAATTCTAAAATCTCCTAAGGATTGATCTCTGTGATTGTCTGCTTAGACAATGCTTTCTATTCCCCGACTTCCTCTCCAATAACGACCCGAATCTGTCGAAACTCTTTCGAAGCCTAATTTACCTAATCCTACGTCCCTAACGGTCTTCGGAAGCAAAGCAGTGTAAACAGCCACTGATAAATACAAGTAGTATTACAAGTCGGGAGCTCTTCAAGTTTCAGATGAGACTGTAGCGCGGTCTTGTGCGGCAATGTGCTACCTTTAAATAAATGAATGAATGAATGAATAAATGAATGAATGAATGAATAAATAAATAAATAAATAAGCCTCCGTTATGTCCGGAGTTTGTTTCCACCCGGAGAGGGATGGAAGAGCACCAGCGAGCGCTTAGCTTTGTGGTTGGATGTTTTGGGTGAGTTTCTTGGCGCGCATGCGTATTGTGTCTCAAGGGCGGGTTTGAAGGGAAGTGGGTGTTGACCTGCGGGCAACTGAAGTTATCAGATTGTACCCGTGACGGCGTGGGTCTCCGGCGTCCTGGAGACACGTAGGGATGAATTTATGTTTCCGACGATTGCATCTGGAGGGGTGTGTAAGACTCTGTGGCTGAAGAAAGCTATTACGCTTCTTATGTGGGTCATTATTTTAAAAATAGCATTTCGGTTTTATCTGCTTGACTGCCTCTTAACAAATTTTAAGCCCTCCTCTACATCTGTTTGGTTTTGCCCTACCAGCTCTGGGATTGGGGAGTGCACTGTTAATGGTTATTGTTGCTCCTGTGGCCATTCTCTTGGCATCCCCACTTTCACATTTTGGCATGGTGTATTAAAGACTAAATGGGATTAATGGGTAAATAGGACTTTATAGTCATCTCTAATCCTGGATTCAATACCAAAATTTAGATTTTCAGCTTTGTGGATGTTCTATTTCGACATTTTAAGAACAGTTCATTGCAAAGAGGTGAAAATTTTGTTCTGAAGTCTTCAGGACACAGAGAAAGTTTTTCCGTCCATAAGTGTGGGACTTGTTTTGTGACCAACAATATGAAAGGCTCTGAGGTCAGCTTGGAGAAGAAAAAAAGGATTAAGATGCCAGCGAAGAGACTTCGTGAGGTAGTTTCTCAAAATCGTAGAGATCATTTGGTTTTGCTGAAAGATGACTTGCCCTGTGTTCCTCCGGCATTGTCTGCAAATAAACGTCTTCCTGTTGGAACGGGAACTAGCTTGAATGGAACATCACGTGGTATGTGATTCCATGTAGTTTTTCAACCAGTTTTAGTTTAGTAAATCTTTAATCCTTATTTGTTTAAATTCCCAGACGTAAGATATAAGTCTAGTTTGTACAGATGTTTGAAAACTGACCCTGTTTCCCGGGGAAATGGCCAGGAAGCCTATAAAATGTTTAAATAGATCTAATGAATGAAACTTTAACGTCTCCTGTTGTGCTTTTTTTTTTTTTTTTTTTTTTTTGGCATTGACTTTTGCATATTGTTTTTGTTTATATCTGTGGTGGATACACTTGTATAATGTTCTTTATTTTCCCCGCTAGTGTTTTTTATAGTTTTCCCCCAAAGTAGTGCTGTTTACCTAATGCACTACTTGCTGTTAATACTGGGAAAAGCAGGACTTCTGCCAGTTGATGGCTTCTATATTCCAATTCACTTAATCTGTCTAAACCTCAGTGAAAATAAGGATAACATATGCTTTACCCACTTCGCTGCTAATTGTGAGGATCCAATTAATGAATATGTGAGCAAAAACAGCAAAATGCTTTTATAATGCTGCTTTTTGGGGGATACAGCGGTGACACTCAAATAGTCCTGCTGTTAAATTAGACCTTTACATCGTATACGTATTTCTACCCATAGATTGTCCACATCCAATAGTGTATGGTTATATTTTAAAATATTTCATACTTATCTCACTTTATTGTCAGTACCGAACCTTATTTTCCCAAATATCAACTGTAAAAGCCTTCATTCAGATATGTTTAAATACATTTTCTTAACTTTCTTTGCATGCAAATTGTCTTTGCAACGTCTGCATTATATGGAGTTTATAGGTCTTGAATCATGGCTATACAGTTTCTAAAGCTAAGGATCTGATTTTAAAATCACTAAAATCTATTCCTTTGTTTTGTTAGGTTCATCAGACTTAACTTCTGCTAGAAATTGTCACCAGCCTCTAAAAGAAAATCCCATGGTGTCAGAAAGTGTAAGCAAAAGGATTCTTAATTATGCTCACATTAAAATTTTCAGTGTTGTCAAATAATGTATTCTTAAATTATGTTTGATTAGCAACATGCCTTGTTTTTATTTAAATATCACTTACCAAAACAAATGTTTTATATACTACAATTGTGACTTTGAATGGTGTTTGAGACATTAAACAAAAGGCCTTCCTTAGAATCAAAAATACCCATTATTAAAATAATGACCGCTGAAAGAGATATGATAACTGAAAAGAAGCTCCCTTACTATTCAGGGAAAAGGTGTTCTTGCCCAGAGATTTAACATATTCTTAGGTAAAAGAAAAGGATCAACTAACAGTACAATTTTCTTTAACATGAGGTGTGTGCTTGCATGTCATTCTAACACTTGTGAGGTGTTTTGGTTTTTTTAGAAGGGAGGTTCTTTAAGAATAACATGAAATTATCATCTTAACTTTATAATGCCGAACGTATTTGATAAATATAATGTTTTGGTTATGAGATCTAATTAGACATTGATAGCTAATCATAGTGTTGACCTATGTATTGTCAGTTTAATAAGTCTTTATAATGAGAGTTTCACAATATACTATTTTGAAAATTGAAGCAGGTAAACTAATAATTCAATTAAAACTATATGACAATTTTGTCAAAAGCTCACAATAAAATGTATAATTATGTGCTGTACTTGGTCGCTATGTAAATGCCTAGACTTTGGAGTGGTTTTTTGTTGTTGTTTTGTCTTTTTTTTTTTCTTTTAAGCAGGCCTTATTTAATGATATCTAAACTTCTCAAATGTATGGATACACTGTTATTGTATAATTGAGGATAAATCTGTGATCTTCATGATATTGTACCATCCTTATCTACTCCATTTGACTCACAGTGAGTCAGATTTTTACGTTTCACTGAAGCAACTGAGATGTTAAATGACTTGCTCTGCTAGAAGTGGCATACTGGTTTGAGTCTGAATCTCAGTGCTACATTTGCTTGCTGGTTCATTTACGCATTCATTTGCTTGTCTGATAGTGTGTTACTCACCCATTCAACAAATCTTTGAGTAGCTTTAAGGTACATGAGCATTGCGTGGTGATGGAAATGAAGCATATGAAATACACAGTCCTGCCCTCCCAGAACACAGTAGTCGCAGAGCTAGTAAATGGTTCTTGATAAATAATAAATCCGAACTTTATTTATCCTATTTCTTCCCTTCATATCCCAAAGGATTTTTCTAAAGATGTTGCAGTGCAAGTGTTGCCTTTGGATAAAATAGAAGAGAGCAACAAACAAAAAGGTAAAAGAATAATATTGATTTTTTATTGTTATAAAATATACTTAACGCAAAGTTTACCACTTTAGCTATTTTAAAATGTACAGTTCTGTGACGGTAAGTACATTTACATTGTTGTACAATCATCATCACCTTTCATATCCAGAGCTTTGTCATCTCTCCCAACTCTACCCGTTAAACACTAACTGCTCATTTTTCGTCCCCTCAGCCCTGAGCATCCTACTTTTTGTCTCTATGAATTTGACTATGCTAGGTACCTTATATAAGTAGAATCATATAGTATTTGACCTTTTGTGACTGGTTTATTTCACTTAGCATAATGTTTTCAAGGTTCATCCATGTTGTAGCATGTGTCAGAATTTTCTTCTTAAGGGTAGAATTTATTTTTAAGGATTTATTACATAGTCTTACAGTTTTTATTATTTTCATTTTAAATTAGTTTTTCTTCCCAAATTAAGCTATTCCTAGAATCTGTAAAATCCAGAATAAGGTTTACAATGGTGAAGGTTATCTTGTTATTACCAATCTATTGCATAGGTTTAGTATTAGATATGTTTATGATTTTTTTTTTTTTTTGAGACAGAGTCTCCCTCTGTTGTCCAGGCTGGAGTGCAGTGGCGTGATCTCGGCTCACTGCAACCTCCAGCTCCCAGGTTCAAGCAATTCTTCTGCCTTAGCCTCCTGAGTAGCTGGGATTACAGGTGCACGGCACCACACCCAGCTAATTTTTGTGTTTTTTTTTTTGGTAGAGACAGGGTTTCTCCATCTTGACCAGGCTGGTCTCAAACTCCTGACATCAAGTGATTTGCCTACCTCAGTCTCCTAAAGTGCTGGAAATACAGGGCCACCGTGTCTGACCCCATATGAATTTTAAAATAGTTTTTTCTAATTCTTTGAAAAATGATGTTGGTAATTCGATAGGAATTGCATTGAGTCTATAGATGGCTTTGGGCAGTATGGTCATTTTAATGATATTGATTTTTCCAATTCATGAGCATGGAATGGTTTCCACTTGTTTGTGTCATCTGTGATTTTTTTTCATTAGTGTTTTGTAGTTCTCCTTGTAGAGATCTTTCACCTTCTTGATTAAATGTATTCCTAGGAATTTTATGTTTTGTGTGCCACTATTGTAAATGACATTGAGTTCTTGATTTGATTCTCAGCTTGAACATTATTAGTGTGTAGAAACGCTACTGATTTTTGTACATTGATTTTGTATCCTGAAACTTTACGTAAGTCATTTATCAGATCTAGGGACATTTTGGAGGAATCTTTAGGGTTTTCTAGGTGTAGGACCATGTCATCAGTGAACAGAGATAATTGGACTTCCTCTTTTACTTTTTGGATGCCTTTTATTTCTTTCTCCGTCTGATTGCTCTGGCTGGGACTTCTACTACTATGTTGAAAAGAGTGGTGAGAGTACGCATCCTTGTCTTGTTCTAGTTCTTAGGGGGAATGTGTTAAACTTTTGCCTGTTCAGTATGATGTTGGCTGTGGGTTTGGAATTATGAGGATTATATTATTGCTTAATCACTTAATTTGTTCCTTGTCCTTTTCAATTGTGGAGTGCTATGGCCGAGTTCCTAAACATTCTTTCAGTTAAAGAAGATTTTTTTAGTGGCTTATTAAAATTTAATAAATATTCAGAAATTTAATATATATTTTTGTGTCTTGATTTTGCAGCAAATGACATCTTCATTTCTCAGTATACAATGGGACAGAAAGATGCTGTAAGAACAGTTTTAAAGCAAAAGTAAGTTTCATTTACCGAAAATAATTGGACCATTTCTTATGTTTAAAATCAGATTCATTTGTACTTTGGACATATGAAAAACTGTCTTTTCACCATGTGAAATATATATTGTGTGATGATATGTATAAAGCGTTTCTCATGGTGCTAGACACATTTAAAATACTCAGTAGCAGTTAGCAGTTGTTATTATGGAAGTGCTATAGTATTAACTTATTTAACACACCTATAAAATAGATTTCATTACTATCCTAATTTTATAGAACCCTCATTTTCTTTTATTTATTTATTTATTTAGAGATGGAGTCTCACATCGCCCAGGCTGGAGTGCAGTGGCATGATCTCGGCTCGCTGTAACCTCTGCCTCCCAGCTTCAGGGGATTCTCCTGCCTCAGTCTCCCAAGTAGCTGGGATTACAGGCACCTGCTATTATGCCGAGCTAATTTTTGTATATTTCTAGAGATGGAGTTTTACCATGTTGGCCAGGCTGGTCTTGAACTCCTGGCCTTAGGTGATTCACCTGCCTCAGCCCCCCGAAGTCCTGGGGTTACAGGCGTGAGCCACCATGCGTGGCCAGAATCCCCATTTTATAGATAAGGAAGCTAAGGCATTGGGAGATGGAGAGATTGATTTTCCCAAGGTCCAGGTTGTTACTGGACTGGGATTTGAATGTGCAAGTCTGCCTTTAGAGCCATCTCTCTTAACCACTTTACTATACTGCTTATAGCAGCGCTCAATAGTTCCTTATGCATAATACTTATTATTTATTATCCAAAGATATTTAGACTTTTCCTGGTCAAAATCTCAGAAAGAGATGAGTTTAGCACCTGAGCACCTGGATGCAGTGAAGAGAGACCATGGTTACTCCACCTAAATGCCCCCTCCAACTTTATCTTAAACACCAATGAAACATAAAACTAACCTTGACGACAGCACATGAGAAACATGAAGGAAGAATAAATTCACTAGTCTGGAGGTAATTAATGTTATCTTTATCATACTCCTACGCTAGATGTGTTCTACTCCTGAACCAGAGCACTGCAGAAGGCCCCTTAGGAAATAGAAAAAAATTTTACTTACTTTTGAATTCTCATTTTATTCAAAAGGAAATTACATATTAGTTTTGTAAATGGAAAATCTGTATTGTTTAGAATACGTTTAAAAATAAATATACAGGCCAGGTATGGTGGCTCACACCTATAATCCCAGCATTTTGGGAGGCTGAAGTGGGTGGATCACTTGAGCCCAGGAGTTTGAGACCAGCCTGGACAACATGGCAAAGCCCCATCTGTACCAAAAAAATATACAAAAATTAGCCAGGCATGGTGGCGTGCACCTGTAGTCCCAGTAACGTGGGAGGCAGGAAGTAGGAGGATTTCTTGAGCCTGGGAGGCAGAGCACGGTGCAGTGAGCTGAGATGGTGCCACTCACCCCACTGCACTCCAGCCTGGGCAACAGAGCTAGACCTGTCTCAAATAAATTAATTAAATAACTATACAACTATTAAAATACAACATTTATTCTTTTTCCACCAACAGTTTTCCATAGTATACATATTATGTTCTGGGAAGCACCAGAATAACAAAAAATAAATACTACCCCTAAATTACAAAGGTATAATCTGAGCCAGCCAGAGTTTCACAGCTGGTTCTTTGGTCCTATCAGGTTTTTACTTTTTATATTTGTTCACACTAAAATTCTCAATACATAATATAGCAGTTAGGAGAGGCATTTGGATGGTAAATTATATCAGAAGGTTTCTAAATATATAAGAAAAAGCCCTAGTGAGGGCATGGTGTTGTCTGTCATCTTCTCTACTTAAACTAAAAATTGCAGATTACATCTGACTCAGTTGGATAGAAAGCAATCACCACTTCTATCCAGCAGACCCTTAGTGGACGAAGTAGCTGCTTGCAGCCACAATAGGGACTTTATAAACTTCCCTTCCAGTCAGAACTCTCAGAACTAAAATTTCTCAGAACTTTCAAATCTGAGAGGGAGAAGTTGTTAATAAATAAGTGGACAGTGAGAGAAAATTGCAAACACTGCCTCTTTTATCTGTTGCTAGATCTCTCCCTAACTAAGGATGAATGAACGTAATTTTTTTTTTTTTTTTTTGAGATGGAGTCTTGCACTGTCACCCAGGCTGGAGTGCAGTGGCGCAATCTGGGCTCACTGCAACCTCCGCCTCCCAGGTTCACGCCGTTCTCCTGCCTCAGCCTCCTGAGTAGCTGGGACTACAGGTGCCCGCCACCATGCCTGGCTAACTTTTTGTATTTTTAGTAGAGATGGGGTTTCACTGTGTTAACCAGGATGGTCTCGATCTCCTGACCTCATGATCTGCCTCCCTCAGCCTCCCAAAGTATTGGGATTACAGGCGTGAGCCACCGTGCCCGGCCCTGAACAGAATTTTTTAAAAGCCAAAACAACTAAGGAGGCTCTATGGGAAGGTAATTACAATGTAGAGAATAATAACTGAATCAAACTATAGAAATGACTCTCATGTTTAATTATGTCCCAAGAGATATACCTTTAAAATGAAGCAGGCTGAAAATAAAAATACAACAAAAGTATTTTGAGGAGAAAACAAATAAAAAGAAATAAGAATTAGCAATATTAATTCTAGTTGAAGTAAAATTCAAGGCATATCTGCTAAATAGACTAAATAGGACCAATTTTTTGGGCAAAGTTAATTTTTTAGTTAATTTAAAAAATCTTTAATGTAGCCAGGCGCAGTGACTCACGCCTGTAATCACAGCACTTTGGGAGGCTGAGGCGGGCAGACTACCAGTTCAGGAGATCGAGATCAGCCTGGCCAAACACAGTGAAACCCCATCTCTACTAAAAATACAAAAGATTAGCCGGGCTTGGTGGCATGCACCTGTAGTCCCAACTACTCGGGAGGCTGAGGCAGGAGAATCACTTGAACCTGGGAGGCAGAGGTTGCAGTGAGCAGAGATTGTGCCACTGCACTCCAGCTTGGGGGACAGAGTGGGACTCTGTCTCAAAAACAAAACAAAACAAAAACTTAATAAATAATAAATGTAAAGAGTTTTAAAAAATCAAATACTATGAAAAGCTTATAATGAAAAACCACCATCTTCTACCCCACTATTTCCTTAACCACTAGGCCTGTTCCCCAGTGGCAGCTGCTTTTAATTCTTTTACCTCTTTCCTCTGAGAGGTGATTTCATAAATCAAAGTAGTATGCTTACAGTACTATCTTTGATTTATTAAATTTAAGTCAAGCACAGTGGCACATGCCTGCAATCCTCTCTACTTGAGAGACTGAGGCAGGAGGGTCGCTTGAGCTCAGGAGTTTATATACAGCTGGGGCAACATGGTGAGAACCCTTCTCTTAAAAACAAAAAAAAAATCTGTCTATACTGGGTTGTGAAAAAATACAAAAAACAACAACAACGAATAAACGTAAACTGCACTTATTCTACTATGATAAGCTTAGCTGTCTTAAGTTACTTTTTCTCCCTTCCACTAATTATAGTTACTCTGTATTGATTTATATAACAGCCATAAACGTAAAAAACTTTTTTACTTTATAAAGTTTCAATGTTTACAGAAGTAGAGAGGATAATTTGTTGAACTCCCGTGTTCTCATAGCTTAGCTTCAATTTTTAGCATTTTGTTTCATTCATAACCGCCCCACATACCCATGAATTATTATAAAACAAATCCCAGAAGTCATTTCATTTTATCTTTATATACTTTAATATACGTACCTGAAAGATAATTTTTTAAAAAGGTATTGCCATAATGCTACTATCATACTGAAACATAATAATTTCTTAATATTATAAAATGTTGAGTCAATATTCAAGTTTCTGTCACTGTCTCATGATTTTTTTATGGTTACTTTTTGTTTTGTTTTGGGATTGGTTTTTGTTTTTGTTTTCTGAGACAAGGTTTCAAACTCTTATCACCCACGGTGGAGTGCAGTGAGGTGATTGTAGTTCACTGCAACCTCAAACTTCAGGCTCAGGCAGTCTTCCTCCCTTGGCCTCCTGAGTAGCTGGGACTACAGGTATGCACCACCATGCCTGGCTAAATTTTTTTTTTATGTTTTGTAGAGACTGGCCTCACGGTGTTGCCCAGGCTGGTCTCGAACTGCTGGGCTCAAGTGATCCACAGCCTTGGCCACCCAAAGTGCTGGGATTACAGGCGTGAGCCACGGCACCCTGTGGTTAATTTAATTTTGCATTAGAATCTAAGGAAGAGAGCCACACTTTACATTTGAATGATATGTCTCTTAAGTTTTTTTTTTTTTTTTTAAGACAAAGTCTCACTCTGTTGCCTAGGCTGGAGTGCAGTGATGCGATCTTGGCTCACTTCCAACTTCCACCTCCTGGGTTCAAACAATTCTCCTGCCTCAGCCTCCTGAGTAGCTGGGATTACAGGCATGCACTACCATGCCTGGCTATTTTTTTGTATTTTTAGTAGAGACGAGGTTTCACCATGTTGATTAGGCTGGTCTCAAACTCCTGACCTCAGGTGATCCCGCCCACCTCGGCCTCCCAAAGTGCTGGGATTACAGGTGTGAGCTACCATGCTGAGCCTTCAGTTTGTTTTAATTTACAGATTTACCCTCATTTTGTTTTTCTTATAATTTGTTTGTCTTAAGAAATTTTCTACCTTCTGGATTTTGCTGAATGTATCCTTTTTTTGTCTTTAACATGTTTCTCTCAACCTTGAATTTCTGTCAAATGGCAAGAATGCTTGATAGGTGATGTTATATACTTCCTGTGTAATACATCAGGATACACAGATGTCTGATTATATCTCTTATTGTGAAATTAGGATTGATCTGTTAATACACCACGTTTTTGTATCAAATTACAGCATATGGAAATTTGAGGACTAAGAGTCTAAATAGTCAATTTTAGAAATTTAGCAGGAAAATAATTTCTTATAAAAGCTAAAGGAAGCTGGGCATGGTGTCTCATGCCTGTAGTCCTAGCACTTTGGGAGTCCAAGACAGGAGGATCACTTGAGCCCAGCAGTTTGAGACCAGTCTGGGCCATATAGCAAATTTTTTTTGATTAGCTGGGTATGGTAGCATGTGCCTGTAGTCCCAGGTACTTGGGAGGCTGAGGTGGAAGGATCACTTGGGCCTGGGAGTTTGAGGCTGCCGTGAGCCATATTCATGCCATTGCACTCCAGCCTGGGTGACAGAATGAGACCCCGTCTCAACAGAAAAATAGAGAGACAGACAGTCAGACAGATGCTGAATGATAGGGAAAAAAAGCAGGGAAAGCAGAAGAAATCAAGTATATCATATAAAAGAAAACATAAACACAGTAGAATGTTTTCAACTAGTTCTAGAAGTGTGTCAGTGTAATAAGCAAATCCTAGACAAGTCTAAGTCAGAAAACTAGTGAGAAAATGTATGTTATAAATAAAAAGAGGACATAATGATAGACTTAGAAGGTATTAAGAATACTGTGTACTTGAATGCTACAAATTAAGAAATCTAGATGAAAGAAATAACTCACCAAAAATAACCATATAACTAAGAAGATTTTAGTAGGCCAGTTACTGGGAAATAAATTGAAAAAAAAAAAAAAAAAAAAAACCTTCAAAGAGCAATCTCCAAAAGCAGTCATGATTTTCTTTGAGTTCTTGAAAAATTTTAAGAAACAGATTATGATCATGCTATATATTCTGCTCCAGAGCAATGAAAAGTAAAGAATGCCACTCATGTCATTTTATGATGCTAACCTAGCCCAAGTATCCATACTTAACAATTAGTTCCATCAGAGATATTTTCATCACACTATTGTAATTTAAACAAACGTAGTTCTTGAAATGCAATAATTAAATCTAATACTATTCTAATAGTTAAAGAAAAAGATACAGTTGTATTGATATATCATTATTATAAATAAGTTATGAGTAAATTATATCTTATCATATGTTAAAAGATAACACGCAATGATTAAGTAGAGTTTAGCCCGGGAATGCAGCAATGTTTTAAAAACGGTAATAGCAAATTCTGTTATAATGCTTATGCACCAGGCACTGTTCTCTGCACTTTTTTAGTTTATTTTTGTCTTACTTTTTGTTTTTTATTTTGTGGAGACAGGATCTCGCTCTGTTACCCAGGCTGGAGTTCAGGGGCAGGTTCACAGTTCACTTCAGCCTTGACCTCCCAGACTCAAGTAATCCTCCCACCTGAGGTCCCTCTAACCCCACCCCAGAGTAGCTGGGACTACAGGCATTTGCCACCACATCCAGCTAACATGTTTACTTTTTGTAGATATAGGGTCTCACTGTATTGCCCAGGCTGGTGTCAAACTCCTGGGCATAAGAAGTCCTCCTGCCTCAGCCTTTGAAAGTGCTTGAATTACAGGCATGAGCCAACATGCCTGGCTGCACTTCTTACATACTACTCAATCTTTACAAAAACGTGGCATGTCTAATAACGTTTCAAGCTTACAAATAAGGAATAGAAGGCTTTAAGTCACCCATGTAGTCTGTCTCCAGAGATAGTGCTCTTAACTATTGCGCCACTATAGTAATTCATGATCTCTTAATATATTTATATCATTTGATCAAATAAGAAAGTATATGTGACAAGCACTACAGTCACATTTAGTGACATTTTATGCCCGTATCTTCTTAATTTTTTTATTTTTTAAATTGACAAATAATTGTACATATTTGTAGGGTACATAGTGCTGTACTTATAATGTATAGTGATCAGATCATGGTAATTAGCATATCCATCGTCTGAAACAGTTATCATTTCTTTGTGTTAGGAACCCTCAATATCCTCCTTTTAGCTATTTGAAACCGTGTAACACATTATCCTTAACTATACTCATCTTACTATAGTCATTCCTCCTATCTAGCTGTAACTATTCCTGACTTATTCCTCCTATGTAGTTGTAATTTTGTATCCTTTCACAAATCTCTCCGTATGCCTCCCTTCCGTACCCATTTTATACTCAGTCACCACACACACACACATAATACCCACAAACTTCTTTAAGAATAGAATGATACATTCTTTTTTTTGAGATGGAGTTTCACTCTTGTCACCCAGTCTGGAGTGCAATGGCATGATCTTGGCTTACTGCAACCCCCACCTCCTGAGTTCAAGTGATTCTCCTGCCTCAGCCTCCTGAGTAACTGGTATTACCGGCATGTGCCACCACGCACAGCTGATTTTTTGTGTTTTTAGTAGAGACGGGGTTTCACCACATTGGCCAGGCTGGTCTCAAACTCCTGACCTCAGGTGATCTGCCCACCTTGGCCTTCTAAAGTGCTGGGATTACAGGCTTGACCCATCGTGCCCAGCCAGAATGATACATTCTTAACGTGAAGGACGATGTTTATTGTAAACCTATAGTCAATACCCTGTTTAACAGTAAAATTGGGAACAGGACAAGATGTCCATTATTTTTTAAACTTAATTTGGAAGCCTTAGTTGGAGCAGTTAGATAAGAAAATGAAATCAGGTATGGATATTGAAAAAGAGGAGACAAAGTTATAATTTATAGAAAATATTGTGTATTCAGCATATCCAAGAGATCACTAACTCAGAAATTTTTACACTAATGAAAGTTCAGGAAGGTGACCAGATAATCAGCATATTATTCAATCATAAAGTGGAATAACAATTACCATAGCAGTGTCCCCACGCCCCCCCAAAAAGGTTGGGAATACTCATAACCAAAAGTCTGTAGAATCTATCTGAAGAAGTATGAAATTTTATCAAGGGAAATAACCAAAGGCTAAGATAAATTAAGAGACTCAACATGTTCTTGGATGGGAAGACTAAGCACTGTAAAAATATGTTATAACAAAATTAGCATATGTTTTGCTGTAGTCAGTCTTAAAATTTTTTGTTATTTTGAGAATAAGTGGTAGACGTAAATTGGAAACGTAATTCTAAAACCTGGAAGAACATACTGTTGAGAAAAAAATGTGTGTGCCTGTGTGTATACTGTATGTATATATTTATGCTATATGTGTGTGTATATACATACACACAAAATTAAGAATACATCCATATAGAATACATTCAGTTTGGAATAGCTAAGATGAATTTGGAAAAGCAAAAACAAAAATGGAATGATGGAGAACCTGCCTTAATTGATATTATAATATACTCTAAAGCCTTAGAGGAATGAAGAATCTGGCCAGTGTGTCTAGAACAAGGGGAGAACTCCCTTATGTGTGACTGGAGAGATAAGCAAGGGACTAGGTTATGAACTCCTCTAAAGGAATTTGGTCATTAATATAAGATAAATGGCAAATCATTTAAAAGTTTTAAAGAATTAGATATATTTCTTAAAATACTCACTATGGTAGCCATATGAAAAAATGGATTGAAAGAGGGCTAGACTATAGTCCAGCAAATGAATTGGCTCTGGAGTTTTTGGGGAGGAGTGAATTAGATTGGTCCTGAATACACTGGGAAGTGGTGGTATGGTAGTGGGAATCATGCTCAGTTGGAGAGGAAAAGACAAATTTGGAAGATGATTAGGAGACTGAATTGACAGGAATTGTTAATTGGATATGAGGGTAAGGAAGGCACTAAGGTTGAATCCCAGATTTTTGGCTTTCACAAATACATGGTCAGTGGTATATGCATTGAGAAAGGAAATTCTTGGGGATAGCTTATTCTGGGCATGGTCAAGGGTTTGAGGTTCCTATGAGAAATGTGGGTAAGAAATGTTCAGGAAAAAATGGAATATAAAGGTCAAGTTGCCAAGCGGTGGCTCATGCCTATAATCCCAGCACTTTGGGAGGTCAAGGTGGGAGAATGGCTTGAGCCTAGGAGTTTGAGATCACCCTGGGCAGCATGGCAAGACCCCATCTCTAAAAACAATAAATTAGCCAGGCAGGGTGGCATGTGCTTGTACTCCTCACTACTTGGGAGGCTGAGGCAGGAGGATCAGTTGAGCCTAGGAGGTTGAGGCTGCAGTGAGCTGTGGTTGTGCTACTACACTACATCCTGGGTGACAGTGAGATCCTGTCTCAAAAAAAAAAAAAAAAGGCCAAGTTCACAAAAGGGATCCAAGCTGGAAATTAAGATGCAGAAGTCATTATGTAAGTGGCAGTCTAAGTCTAAGCTCTGGAAATGGTTTAAGTGATTCAATGAGGTTATGATAGTGAAAAGAAAGATGGCTAGGGCTGGATGGACTCTGAGAAAAGCAAACATTGAAGGAGGATGTGGAGAAAGCAAGCTAGCTTCTAAACACTGCTCAGAAAGTTTGGCCAGAGATATAGGGGGTATGGCGTTAACAAAGCCAAGGGGAATTAGGTTCCAAGTGTGATGTGCTGATCCAAGGTAATGGAAGGTAAGGACTGAAAAATGTACACTGAATTAACAAGCAGGATTCTTAGTGGCCTTGGTGAGAATAGTTGCAGCACAGCACTGGGATATTCAGTGGATTTAAGAATAAAGAAAAACTGGCTAAAAAAGAAGACTATAATGAAATAATTGCTTCTTAATGGTAGGGTTATGTGCATTTTTTGACATTTATATTTCATAGCTCTTTATATTTGCCACATTGAGCATTTATTAATTTAATAATTGAAAAAATAAAATTTAAAAGCCTATAAAGAAATTTATGTCTAGCCTTATAATGTTGTTTATCTTGTTGGGCAAAGGTAAGTCACTTTCAGACTTCAGGCAGAAACCTTAAAGATAAGGAATTCCTGAATTATATTTTCATACTCTACCCCTCAATCAGTTAAATATATATATTGAGCAGTTACTACATACCTAATCCTTTGTTAGTTGCTGTTTGCTATGAAAGAAGTCCCGCTGTCATTCCCAACCCTGGAGGAATTAGTGATTAATTACATTCAATATATTATTAAATTGTCCCGTACAGATATGTAAACCCTGGGGTGGCTGAGTAGCAAGCCTCCATTGATAGGTAGTAAATGCAAAAGGAGTTAATGAAGGGAGGGATCGAGAGGAAGTGTTAGAAGCACAGACTTCTTGAAGAAGGTAATACTTGCATTGCACCTTAAAGGAGGAGAAGGATGTAATAAGTTGGGTGGAAGAAGGGTGAGAGAGCAGAGTGAGGACAAGCGTGGAGTCACTTGTGGGCATGACATAGTATGTGTAGTTAGTGAGGAGAGCCTTGTGTACGGAAAGCCAAACAGAGGAAATTAGCCAATTCAGTTGTTTTTAAGGAATAATTTTAGATTTTTGAATGGTGACATATGTGTAGGAAGCTTCTAAGCAAGTAGAAACTGGAAGAATGGAATAGTTAGTAATGGGTGATGAAACTTTACAGTTGAGAGAGAAAAGTTAGAAGAGAAAAGTGCCAAACTGAGAGAAAAAGCTCTGGTGTCATGGTAAGACCTCTGGGAATTGGGCTCTAACTCTACCACTTAATAAATAGTTCTATGACAATGATCAAGTAAATCCTGTTACCTCTGTGGACTGCCATTTCTTCATCTGTAAAATTAGGAAATTAGGATATCCTGTGACCTCTGTGGACTGCAATTTCTTCATCTATAAAATTAGGAAATTAGGATGGTTGACCTATAAGTTTCTCCCAGCTCTATAATTCTGTGACACTCTTCATGCAATTGTGATGAAATAATTGACAACACTTTATGACTCAATTGGATATGAGAAGATAAGCAAGTAGAGAAGTCAAGGTGACTCCAACATTTTGAGACTGAGAGAAAAATGTTATTCTTAATAGAAATGGGGAAATATCAAAGAGGAGTAAGTTTAATAGTTCTGTAATGCTTTTAAAAGTCAAGGGGGAAGTCCAGCAGCTGGAGATGGAACATATTGCTAACGACTTTACTTAGGCTTTCTTAGGGACTCTTCAGTTTTGTCAGTGGTTCCTTTCATTGTTTTCTTTGAGGCCACATATCAAGCAAATTGACTAGCCTTCTTTTTTCTTTTAGTATTTAATTAAATGCCTTATTGCAAATATGTATCTATTTACTGGACTTGTTTTTATTTCAGGGTCTTTTTTTATTTTTAACTGTTTTTTTTTTTTTTTTTTTTTTTTGTAGAGATGGGGTTTGCCATATTGCCCAGGCTGGTCTTGAACTCCTGGGCTCAAGCAATCCTCCCGCCTTGGCCTCCCACAGTGCTAGGATTACAGTCATGTAACACTACACCCAGCTAATTCAGGCTTCTTAATAGTGTATTTTGTGAACATTTTAATAAATGGAGTGGCCTTCCTTTCTTTCTGTCTTGCTTTGCTCTGCTCTGCTCTTCTTTCTCTCTCTCTCTGTCTCCCACTCTCTCTCTTCCTCCTTCCCTCCCTCCGTCTTTCCTGTCCTGTCTTGTCCTTTCCTTAGACTGAGCTTCTTATTCTCCAGGCTGGAAAGCAATGGTGCGATCTCTGCTCACTGCAACCTCCGTCTCCTGGGTTCAAGCGATTCTCCTGCCTCAGCCTCCCGAGTAGCTGGTATTACAGGCGCCCGCCATCATGCCTGGCTAATTTTTTTGTATTTTTAGTAGAGACAGTGTTTCACCATGTTGGTCAGGCTGGTCTCAAACTCCTGACCTCAGGTGATCCACCTGCCTTGGCCTCCCAAAGTGCTGGGAGTGCCCGGCCTGCCTGAGTGACATTTGTTAAGTAAATCTAAATGAGCTAGAACTTAGAAAATTCTCTTCAGCATTATTAACAATCCCTCTTGGAGACATTATGCTAAGTGAGATAAGCCAGGCACAGAAAGATGAATATCATGTATTCTCATTTACATGTGGAATCTGAAAAAGTCAGATTTATGGAAGCAGAAGGTAGAATGGTAGTTGCCAGGGGCTGGGGGTGGGGAGGAAGTGGGAGATAGAGGTCAAAAGGTACAATTTCTCTTAAACAGGATTAATACATTCCAGAGATCTACCGTACAGCCTGTAACTATGGTTAATAATAATGAATTGTATGCTTGAAAATTGCTAAGACTGTAGATCTTAAATGTTCTCATCACATAAAAAGATAATTATATGAGGTGATGGATATGCTAGTAGCTTGACTGTAATCATTTTACAATGTATACATATATCAAAATATCACATTGTAAATATATACAATTTTTTTCAATTATACCTCAACAAAGTAGGAGAAAAAATAGTCACAAAGTGTACATCAATAGTGCTATAATTCTTATAATTCTTTTTTTTTTTTTCTGAGACAGTGTCTCACTTTGTCTCACATGCTGGAGTGGAGTGGAGTGATCACGACTCACTGCACTCTCTACCTCCCCAGGCTCATGAGATCCTCCCGCCTCAGCCTCTAGAGTAACTGGGACTACAGGTGTGTGCCACCACGCCTGGCTAATTTTTGTATTTTTTGTAGGGACAGGATTTTGCCATATTGCCCAGGCTGGTCTTGAACTCCTTGGCCTTAAGCTATCTGCCCATCTCAGCCTCCCAAAGTGCTGGGATAACAGGTGTGAATCACTGCACCTGGCCAATAATTTTGTAATTCTTTTTTTTGTTGTTGTTGTTGTTGTTTTTTTTTTTTTTTGAGACAGAGTCTCGCTGTGTCGCCCAGGCTGGAGTGAGTGGCGCGATCTCGGCTCACTGCAAGCTCCACCTCCCAGGTTCACGCCATTCTCCTGCCTCAGCCTCTGGAGTAGCTGGGATTACAGGCGCCCGCCACCTCGCCCGGCTAGTTTTTTGTATTTTTTTTAGTAGAGACGGGGTTTCACCGTGTTAGCCAGGATGGTCTCGATCTCCTGACCTCGTGATCTGCCCGTCTCGGCCTCCTAAAGTGCTGGGATTACAGGCTTGAGCCACCGCGCCCGGCCAATTTTGTAATTCTTACATAAATATTTGGAGGATAAAATTATCAATAATTTAAAAACCACAGCAGCTTGTCTGGAAGTAATACGTTATCTCAATGGATTGTTCACAGTAAGTTATAGAACAAAGTTTTCTTTTTATTTTATTTTTCTGGAGAGAGAGTCTCACTGTGTCACCCAGGCTAGAGTGCAGTGGTGCCATCTAGGCTCACTGCAACCTTCGCTGCCTGGGTTCAAGTGATTCTTCTGCCTCAGCCTCCCGAGTTGCTGGAATTACAGGTATGTACCACCATGCCCAGCAAATTTTTTGTATTTTAGTAGAGATAGGGTTTCACCATGTTGCCTAGGCTAGTCTCCAACTCCTGAGCTCCGGCAATCCACCTGCGTTGGCCTCCCAAAGTACTAGCATTATACGCCTGAGCCACCAGACCAAACTTATTCCACTTTTTCTCCCCTTCTCATTACTGTACTTGATTAGTCTTTAAAAAAATAATAAAAGAAAACAGAAAACCATAGTGTTTCTTGGGTTGTCTGCCTTTAGGAGTAAAGCTTGGTACTTTAATTCTTGGAGCTTTTTCTGAGTCGTTTTTTTTGTGTGTGTGACAGAGTCTCGCTCTGTCACCCAGACTGGAGTGCAGTGGTGCGATCCCAGCTCACTGCAACCTTCGCCTCCTGGGTTCAAGCAATTCTCCTGCCTCAGCTTCCTGAGTGGCTAGGACTACAGGCGCATGCCACCTCGCCCGGCTAATTTTTGTATTTTTAATAGAGACGGGGTTTCACCATGTTAGCCAGGCTGGTCTCTAACTTCTGACCCGGTGATCTTCCCGCCTTGGCCTCCCAAAGTCCTGGAATTACAGGCATGAGCCACCGTGCCCAGCCTTCTGAGTGTTTTAAACTTGTACTTTTTGATAATGTATCTTTATAATTGTGCTATACCTTTTTCATATATTTAATTCTTATTTTCCAAAATAATATTGCTCCCTTCAAGGAATTATCTTCTTATTTCTTTAGCCCTTAGTGACCTGGACGTTGATAAATTTTGTTAACCAAATGACCTTGTTTGATAGGTGATTTAATTTAAAAAAAATCAAAACCACCTTCAGCAGATTACCATTTGTTAAGTATTTCTTGAAATGGTTCAATGTAGTTTACTGAATACATTTTTATTGCTTTTTTGTTTATAGAGCTCAAAGCATGCCTGTTGTTAAGGAAGTAAAGGTACATCTGTTAGAAGATGCAGGCATAGAGAAGGATGCTGTTACTCAGGAGACCAGAATTTCACCCAGTGGAATTGATTCAGCTACAACCGTGGCTGCAGCAACTGCTGCTGCCATTGCAACCGCAGCTCCGTTGATAAAGGTATATTTTTCATCCCAGATATTCATAACTACTTTGTGAAATATAGAAGTACTTATTAAGAACTGATTCTATAAATGGTTGTATATAATTATAGACTAGCAACATTGTTGCTCTCAATTTAAAAAATTTTCCCATTTGTGGTTGTGTGTTACTTCTCAGGAATTGTGAAAGTTACCCTCTAATACTGTGATGGCACTAGCGAATTCAGAACTTCCCCAGTTTTAGCACTGAGAGTCCTACATCCTGGGAAACACCTTGGTCCTGGCAACCTGGATAATCGGTTATTCTTATTTGAGAGCTAGAGGAACCTTAGGAACCTTAGAGATAATCTGTGCCTTAGCTGTCACTTTGTAAATGGGGAAGCAGAGAAACAGGTCAGAGTAGGCACGTAAGTCTGGTAGGAGTAACTGACAGAGCCAAAACTAGAACTCAAGGCTGCTGACCTAACTCAGCCTTAAGTTAGTAAAGTATCAAAAGCTACTTTGCTTTTCTGTTTTCTTCTTTTTAATTTCCATTTAAGTATCTTGTTTTAGGCATCATAAAATTCTTTGTGGCAGATTTGTTTGAGACAGAGTCTCACTCTGTTGCCCAAGCTGAAGTGCAGTGGTGAGATCTCGGCTCACTGCAACCTCCACCTCCCAGATTCAAGTGATTCCTCTGCCTCAGCCTCCTGAGTAGCTGGAACTACAGGGCATGCGCCACCATGCCCGGCTAATTTTTTATATTTAAGTAGAGACGGGGTTTCACCATGTTGGTCAGGATGGTCTCAATCTCCTGACCTCGTGATCCACCCGCCTCAGCCTCCCAAAGTGCTGGGATTACAGGCGTGAGCCACCGCGCCTGTCCTATTTATTTATTTATTTATTTATTTATTTATTTATTTTGAGAGGAAACATTTACCTAAGGATAGCTATCATCTGCCTTTCATTTCTGTGACTCTAAAAATAAAGGCATTAAATTATTAGACATTTAGTGGGTAAAGGCTCAAATTTGTTCACTTCTCAATGCCAATTGATTTAAATAACATTTCTAGTAATTAGACATATTTTTGGTATCCTATAATGTGAACTTTTAAAAATACTTTTATTGTTTTAGGTGCAGAGTGATTTGGAAGCAAAAGTCAATTCTGTTACAGAATTACTTAGTAAATTACAGGAGACTGATAAACACCTGCAACGTGTTACAGAGCAGCAAACAAGCATTCAGCGTAAACAAGAGAAACTACATTGTCATGATCATGAAAAGCAAATGAATGTGTTTATGGAGCAGCACATAAGGCATCTTGAAAAATTACAACAACAACAAATAGATATTCAGGTATCTGTAATAAAGCCAGTACAGATTCCATAATCTTTTATCATTTGGATCTCTCAGCTAATATTCATTGATAATTGCAGTAGCTCATTAGATTGTAACAGTTTTAGTTTTGAAATCATGATTTGCTTATCTTTCTTCTCCTGTAATGTGCGTAACTCTGCATTTTATATCTCAAATGTTACTAGATATATGAGACCTCTCCCTCTAGTTGGCTTTTCCTCCTTTTACACTATTTTTGTTCATATCGTTTTTATTTTTTATTTTTATTTATTTTTTGAGATGGAATCTTACTATGGTTGCCCAGGCTGAAGTACAGTGGTGCAATCTCCACTCAACTGGTTTCAAGAGATTCTTCTGCCTCAGCCTCCCATGTAGCTGGGATTACAGGCGCACACCACCACGCCCAGCTAATTTTTGTATTTTTAGTAAAGGTGGGGTTTCACCATGTTGTTCAGGCTGGTCTCGAACTCCTGACCTCAAATGATCTGCCTTCCTCAGCCTCCCAAAGTGCTAGCGTTACATGCGTGAGCTGCCATGCCCAGCTGCATTTTTAAGTGCTTATATCACATTGCAACTATTGGTTTACATCAGCAGTTTTTAGTCTGGGAATGTGCACTAGAATTACTTGAACAGCTTTATAAAAATATTTGTGCTTGAGATTTTGGCAGGCCAAGCTAAGAGGATAGCTTGAGGCCAAGAGTCCAAGATCAGCCTGGTTAATGTAGCAAGACCTCATCTCTTAAAAAAAAAAAAAAAAAAAAAAAATGGCCGGGCGCGGTGGCTCAAGCCTGTAATCTCAGCACTTTGGGAGGCCGAGACGGGCGGATCACAAGGTCAGGAGATCGAGACCATCCTGGCTAACACGGTGAAACCCCATCTCTACTAAAAAATACAAAAACCTAGCCGGGCGAGGTGGCGGGCGCCTGTAGTCCCAGCTACTCGGGAGGCTGAGGGAGGAGAATGGCGGAAACCCAGGAGGCGGAGCTTGCAGTGAGCTGAGATCCGGCCACTGCACTCCAGCCTGGGCGACAGAGCGAGACTCCGTCTCAAAAAAAAAAAAAAGAAATTTAGCCTGGCATGGTGGCATGTGCCTGTAGTCCCACATACTTGAGAGGCTGAGACTGCAGGAGACCGTGAGTCCAGGAGTTTGCGGTTACAGTCAACTATGATAATATACCTGCACTTCATCCCAGATGACAGAGTGAGACCCTATTTCAAAAAAAAAAAAATTGTATATACACACACACACGCGCGCGCACACACACACACACACACACACACATATACACATTCACAGGCACACACGCTTAGGCCTTTCAGAGATTTTGAGCCAGTGATTCTGAGGTAGTGCCTGGCAATCATTGAAAGCTTCATAATGATTCTGATGCACACCCTTGGATAAGAACTACCTGGTGTACATATTTGCTTTTGCATTTAATTAATTAAAATAATGAACATTTTTTTATGCCTTTTGAGAAGAAGGCACTGGGCTATTATAAAAAGTGTTATCCTCACAAGGAGCTGATAGCATACTTTCGTATTTATTTTGGAATTTCTTTTTTTTGAGACGGAGTCTAACTCTGCCGCCCAGGCTGGAGTGCAGTGGTGTGATTTCGGCTCACTGTAGCCTCCACCTCCCAGGTTCAGTGATTTTCATGTTTCAGCTTCCCGAGTAGCTGGGATTGCCGGCCTGCACCACCACACCCAGCTAATTTTTGTATTTTCAGTAGAAACACGTTTTTACTGCGTTGGCCAGACCACTGGCCTCAAGTGATCCACCCATCTTGGCCTCCCATAGTGCTGGAATTACAGACGTGAGCCACCGTGCTCAGACTATTTTGGAATTTCTAATTCCTAGAACACTAGTTAGCACTCAGTAAACTTTTTTTTTTTTTAATTTTTATTTTATTTATTTATTTTTTTATTATTATACTTTAAGTTCTAGGGTACATGTGCATAACGTGCAGGTTTGTTACATATGTATACTTGTGCCATGTTGGTGTGCTGCACCCATCAACTCGTCAGCACCCATCAATTCGTCATTTATGTCAGGTATAACTCCCAATGCAATCCCTCCCCCCTCCCCCCTCCCCATGATAGGCCCCGATGTGTGATGTTACCCTTCCCGAGTCCAAGTGATGTCATTGTTCAGTTCCCACCTATGAGTGAGGACATGCGGTGTTTGGTTTTCTGTTCTTGTGATAGTTTGCTAAGAATGATGGTTTCCAGCTGCATCCATGTCCCTACAAAGGACGCAAACTCATCCTTTTTTATGGCTGCATAATATTCCATGGTGTATATGTGCCACATTTTCTTAATCCAGTCTGTCACTGATGGACATTTGGGTTGATTCCAAGACTTTGCTATTGTGAATAGTGCCGCAATAAACATACGTGTGCATGTGTCTTTATAGCAGCATGATTTATAATCCTTTGGGTATATACCCAGTAGTGGGATGGCTGGGTCATATGGTACATCTAGATCTAGATCCTTGAGGAATCGCCATACTGTTTTCCATAATGGTTGAACTAGTTTACAATCCCACCAACGGTGTAAAAGTGTTCCTATTTCTCCACATCCTCTCCAGCACCTGTTGTTGAGTGAGTGCGGGAATGATCAGCATTGTAAATGTGTTGGTTTTAATTTACTTTTTTTTCTAATTAATATGAAATTTATTTATTTATTTTTGAGATGGAGTTTTGCTCTTGTCGCCCAAGCTGGAGTGCAATGGTGAAATCTCAGTTCATTGCAACCTCCACCTCCCAGATTCAAGTGATTCTCTTCCCTCAGCCTCCTGAATAGCTGGGATTACAGATGCCCGCCACCGTGCCCAGCTAACTTTCTATATTTTTAGTAGAGACGGGATTTCACCATATTGGCCAGGTTGGTCTCAAACTCCTGACCTCAGGCGATCTGCCTGCCTTGGCCTCTCAAAGTGCTGGGATTACAGGTGTGAGTCACCACGCCTAGCCTACTGTGCAATTTAAAAACTTTAAAATATTAAAATATAAACTTCAGGCCGGGCACGGTGGCTCATCCCTATAGTCCCAGCACTTTGGGCGGCCGAGGTGGGTGGATCACTTGAGGTCAGGAGTTCAAGACCAGCCTGACCAACATGGTGAAACTTCGTCTCTACCAAAGATACAAAAAATTAGCTGGGCACGGTGGCACATGTCTGTAGTCCCAGCTACTCAGGAGGCTGAGGCAGGAGAATCACTTGAACCCAGAAGGTGGAAGTTGCAGTGAGTTGAGATTGTGCCACTGTACTCCAGTCTGGGTGACAGAGCGAGACTCTGTCTTAACAACAACAGCAGCAACGAATATATATATATAGAGAGAGAGAGATATACATGCATATCTATATCTATATCTCTCTATATATGTAGATGTACATATATAGAGAGATATAGATATAGATAGAGAGATATAGATGTATATATATCTGTATACATATATATATGTATACATATATATACATCTATATCTCTATGTGGATATACATGTATATCTATACATATATGTATATGTCTATTAATGATTTTCTAAATTATATATTTTTTGTTAAGACAAAAATTCAGAAGAATGTACTAAAATAAGTTTATTATACTTAATATATCATCATAAAGTAGACATTAATTTGCTATAATTTTCAAGACTTAACACGGTTTATCTTGAGCTTTTCATGTGGTCAAAGATAATATTTCACTGGAATGATTATATGCATACCAAGTAAAGTTTAGTAAGTACTCCCTGCATGACTAAAATTGAGTATGCAGCAAATTATCTAGTGAGAGACCAGGAATGAGTCTATAAATTATCTATTAGTTTATAGATAACTTTACTATTTTAAGCCTCAATTTCTTTACCTAGAAAGTATTTTCTGTTGTTCAGGATAAAACGAGATGACACATTTGAAAAGCACATTGATTCCTTAAGGAGAGACTCCTGCTAGTCCTAAGTACTTATCTGCCATCATCCGTCCTTCCATAACTAAATCTATAACTTAATGACTTTCTAATTTTAGAAGAATGGAATCTTTGCTAATTTAGATGTCTTACTTATAAAGCTTATAATTACAGAGAGAGTTGAAGTTTTGGTTACATACTAGATATATTAGTTCAGTAAATGCTTAATGAAATGAAATTAGTTGAGTCTGTTTCATCTGTTTTATGTAGAGGGATCTCAACACACTTTTAGAAATTCTGTAGAACTATGAATCTTTTTAAGTTTTTCTTGGCCTGGCATAAAATTCTGTTTTGATTTTTACTCATTGCATGCCTGTATCAAAATATTTCATGTGCTCCATAAATATATTCACCTACTATGTACCCACAAAAATTAAAACAAAACAATAAAACCCTCTCTTTTGAAACCAGTTTTATTAGTTAAGATACTTGCTTATTTTAGATATTTTATTTTATTTTTGAGATAGAGTCCCGCTCTGTCACCCAGGCTGGAGTGTAGTGGCACCATCTCAGCTCACTGCCACCTCCGTGTCCCGGATTCAAGTGATTCTCATGCCTTAGCCTCCTGGGTAGCTGGGATTACAGGCTCCCGCCACCACGCTCAGCTAATTTTTGTATTTTTAGGAGAGACAGGTGGAACTCCTGACCTTAGGTGATCCACTTGCCTTGGCCTCCCAAAGTGCTGGGATTACAGGCGTGAGCCATTGTGCCTGGCCTCATTTCAGGTATTTTAATAAATAGTGCTGAAAACTGTATTGTCACTGTAGTTTCCATTTATATACAAACACGTATTTTATTGCTGCTGTTAAGCATGGATATTTATTTGAGTACTCACTATCAGTGATTTTCAAACCTTGACCTCGAACAAAATCCTACTATTTAGGATATAAAAGATGGGATGTTTTGGTTTAAAATTCTCTGATTCAAGTAGAGGTTTAGGGCAAGGGCCTCTCCTTCCTGGTCTTCTCTTAGCCGGCTGTAATGGCCCCTGAGCCATGTCTAAGGTGGAAAGAACGGCACTGAAGTTTAGAATGGTTAAGGAAAATGATTAAGGTCACACAGCAGAGTCAGGCTTAGTCAGATCTTTGTGATTCTACATCTTTCCAATGGCATCGCTGCTGCTCCTATAGTGGATAGTTGCAATGTAATATATATTTTTTCATTGTTTATTAAATGTAGTAAATATTGTTTAATATTTCAATGTATTTTATCATCTAACTCAAATGATATCTGAAAATAATGAAATAATCTTATTTCTTCTAGACGCATTTTATTAGTGCTGCACTCAAGACTAGTAGTTTTCAGCCTGTTAGTATGCCCTCCTCCAGAGCAGTGGAAAAGTATTCGTTAAAACCAGAACACCCTAATCTTGGTAGCTGTAATGCGTCTTTATATAACACATTTGCTTCCAAACAAGGTAAAAATATGTAGTTCTCTATGAATAAAAAATGTCAGCTATGAATTTTCTTTGTGCTGCATAAACTGAAAACGTATTTCCTGAGCAGTAGGAGTTTTTGTTTTATAAAATTTATTTATAGGAGTTTTTGTTTTAGAAAACTGTTTGTTGGTTTTTTTTTTTTTAATGTTCTTTTTTTTTAAATTTTCTTTCTCAGGCTACCTTGTCTTAGATAAAACGAGTTCTTTTTTTTACCTCAAGTAATTTTTAGGTTATTTTGAAATTTTTAAAAATTATGGATTATGTTCTTATCTGTGGTTTTAATTAATAACCTTCGTAAATTATCAGAAGCACTTATAAATTTAGGAAAAATTTACTTATTTACAAAAAATGCTTGTAAATAAATCAGTTCTCCTGTTCTCTGACAAACTGCATATTTGCTGTTTCTTGATTCTGTCAGAGCAACTACCTAACAAAGAAATACGTGGCTTATTTGTTAAAACTTTAGTATTTAAAATAAATGAATACATGTGTTTCTAAGTTACTGATATTTGAATAATGAACTAAAGAAAATCGAGGGACTATCCCTTTAATGATATACAACTCTATATAGTACAATATTTTCAACACTTGATTTGTTAGAACATTGTTGTATTATAGTCATTAAAGATTGCTCATGCTTATAAGGTGCTTTACATTTTGCAGTAAATGAGTGGTCCTTACAAAACTGTTGTGCCCAGCACTTTGAGAGGCCAAAGTGAGAGGATCACTTGAGCCCAGGAGTTCGAGACCAACCTGGGAAATATAATGAGATCCTGTCTCTGAAAGTAAAAATAAAAAAATTAGCCAGGTGTAGTAGCACATGCCTGTAGTCCTAGTTACTTCAGAGGCTGAGGTCAGAGGATTGCCTGAGCCCAGGAGGTTGAGGCTTCAGTGAGCTGTGGTCATGCAACTACACTCCAGCCTGGGTGACAGAGCAAGACACTGTTTCAAAAACAAAAAAGCAAACAACAACAACAAAGAACTGTTGTGAAGTAATATGAGTCCATTTTTAAGTTATGAAGAGAGGACAATGAAGCACAGAATGGTATGACTTACCTTGAGCAGGCAAGTCATACCATTCTGTGCTTCATTGTTAACAACAACAAAGAACTGTTGTGAAGTAATATGAGTCCTTTTTTAAGTTATGAAGAGAGGACAATGAAGCATAGAATGGTATGACTTGCCTGCTCAAGGTTACCTGACTTGAGAGGGAGGATGTCAGAGCTAGGGCCAGAACTCATGTTTCAGTATGACCCAGCTGAGTGCCTTCAATAGCAGTGGACGCTTTTTTCATAACTCAATTCCAGAGAATTTCTTGCTTATAATTTTTTCTTAAACTTGAGTTTTCATGAAAAACGTGTCTATTTTATTGATTGTAAATTGAATTTGTTTCTTTGTATATATGTTACAGTAACAAATAAAAGAAATGAGATAGGCCGGGCGCGGTGGCTCAAGCCTGTAATCCCAGCACTTTGGGAGGCCGAGACGGGCGGATCGTGAGGTCAGGAGATCGAGACCATCCTGGCTAACACGGTGAAACCCCGTCTCTACTAAAAAATACAAAAAACTAGCCGGGCGTGGTGGCGGGCGCCTGTAGTCCCAGCTACTCAGGAGGCTGAGGCAGGAGAATGGTGTGAACCTGGGAGGCGGAGCTTGCAGTGAGCTGAGATCCGGCCACTGCACTCCAGCCTGGGTGACAGAGCAAGACTCCGTCTCAAAAAAAATAAAAAATAAAAAAAATAAAATAAAATAAATGAGTAAATTAAGAATTCAGTAAATTAAACTTAATTTTTCTATGCTTTTTCTTGGGCATATATCATGTTTACATAATTGTAACTGTAGCATTTTATACAGCTTTTTTACTAGCACATAAAAACATCTGCCATATTTTATATAGTTGTCTTCATAATTTTAACTTGTAATGACTAAAGATTGGCCTATTGAATAACTATTTCACAATCTACTTGACCGTTATCCTGTTTCAGATACTCAGACAGTTTTTAGGTTTGCATCTTCATAAATAATACTGTGATAAACATCATCATATTTTAAGCACATTTTCTTTTATGTTATTTCCTTATAATAATTTCACAAGATTAAGATTACTAAGTTAAATTATATAAAACTTTAATTCTTTCTATACTTGTTGCCAGATGCTTTATCAGTTTTCACTGCCATGAAAAGTATCTGGCTCTTCCTGTTTCATCACTGCTTCAATAGTTCTGAATATTATCATATAGATTCATATTTACTAGATGTAAGTGTAAAATGTTTGTAGTCTTCATTTCTTTTGATTTTTAATGGGGGTGAAGTTATTTCTCTACACGTTAATAATTTATCATTTATAATTTTGGCTTTATTTTTAAAGTATAGGGAAGAGTAATATGCTATAATTTTTAGAGCTTTTTAAAAGCAAGTTAATTTTTAAAAATTTTTTCTGTTAAAGCATCTTTAAAAGAAGTTGAAGATACGAGTTTTGATAAACAGAAATCTCCTTTGGAGACACCAGCACCTCGCAGATTTGCTCCTGTACCTGTTTCAAGGGATGATGAACTATCAAAGAGGGAAAATCTTTTGGAAGAAAAAGAAAATATGGAAGTGTCCTGTCGCAGAGGTAATAGAGACTTTTACTAGACCTATCCCAAATTAGGAAATTGTCATGAGATTTTCTGTGCCTAGTAGAAACTGAAGTGGGATCTCTATTTGTAATATTTTACTTTAAATGATACTTGCTGGGAAAATCAGGCTTCTTTAGATTCCTCGTGAAAGCAGTTGGAGGTATACATTTATAATTAATTATTCTATCTCTTACAGGTTATTACTTAAACTTTTAATGAACAAGTTTTGTTAATTTTTATTTATTTATTTATTTATTTATTTTTTTATTTTTTTTTTTTTTTTGAGACGGAGTCTCGCTCTGTCCCTCGGGCTGGAGTGCAGTGGCTGGATCTCAGCTCACTGCAAGCTCCGCCTCCCGGGTTTACGCCATTCTCCTGCCTCAGCCTCCCGAGTAGCTGGGACTACAGGCGCCAGCCACCTCGCCCGGCTAGCTTTTTTGTATTTTTTAGTAGAGACGGGGTTTCACCGTGTTAGCCAGGATGGTCTCGAACTCCTGACCTTGTGATCCGCCCGTCTCGGCCTCCCAAAGTGCTGGGATTACAGGCTTGAGCCACCGCGCCCGGCCCCCAATTTTTATTTATTTTTTATGAGACAGAGTCTCACTCTGTCACCCAGACTGGAGTACAATGGTGTGATCATGGCTCACTGCAGCCTCTACCTCCCCAGGCTCAATTGATCTTTCCGCTTCAACCTCCTGAGTAGCTGGGACTACAGGTACACGCCACCAGACCAGGCTAATTTTTGTATTTTTCTTAGAGATGGAGTTTCACTATGTTTCCCAGCCTGGTCACAAACTCCTGGGCTCAAGCAATCTGCCCACCTCAGCCTCCCAAAGTGCTGGGATTACAGATGTGAGCCATTGCGCTTGGCCAAGTTTTGTTATTAATAAACAAAAAACAATGCTTTGCTGAAGGTAAGGCTGATCATTTTTAGAGTGTGCTTCCTCATATTGTTTTTAGGTGTGAATTTCAATAATAAAATATAGAGAAACAACATTTATCACCATGTTCACTTGGAAAAAGTGCTAATATATGAACTTTTTTTGAGACAAAGTCTCTCTCTGTCACCCAGCCTGGTGTGCAGTGGCACGATCTCGGCTTGCTGCAACCTCCGCCTCCTAGGTTCAAGTGATTCTCCTGCCTCAGCCTCCTTACTAGCTGGGACTACAGACGCATGTCACCATACCAGGCTAATTTTTTGTATTTTTAGTAGAGATGGGGTTTCACTGTGTTAGCCAGCATGGTCTCGATCTCCTGACCTTATGATCCACCCACCTTGGCCTCCCAAAGTGCTGGGATTATAGGCGTGAGCCACTGTGCCCGGCCATATATGAACTTTTTAACACAGAACAGGAACTTTTATAGGGGACGTGTATTAACCAAACATCATATGTTCTCACTCATAAATGGGAGCTAAGCTATGAGAATGCAGAGCCATAGGAATGATACAATGGACTTTGGGGACTTGTGGGGAAAGGGTGGGAAGAGGGTGAGGGATAAAAGACTACAAATTGGGTTCAGTGTATACTGCTTAGATGATGGGTGCACCAAAATCTCACAAATCACCAATAAAGAACTTATGTAACCAAATACCACCTGTTCCCCAAAAATCTATGGAAATAAATTAAAAGAAAATAGTATATTACAGTCTTAAAATGTATGCCTTCTAACAAAAGTAAGTGAAATATTAAACTAAACACTTTTATTCTTGGAATCATTTAAATGCATGCAAGTCTTATCTTAGGCACGTTTAAAGAGTTTTGAGAAAGTCACAAAATAATAAAATCTTTAATAAAGAAGGCAACCTCACACCAAAAATTACTATGTAGTCTTACTACATACAAACAAGGCTAAAGGATAGATCCACTTAATTGGTACTCTGAAGAAATAGATAAATCTCTTCTTTACTAATTTATAAAAATCATCTATTTTACTGGACTTTGTGATGATGACACTTCTCAAATTCCTTTTTTCTGTGATGGAAATAAATTTAGGGGTTTTCTATTAATTCAAACTTTTACTTACTTGTTTATGTATTTTTTTTTATAGAAACAGGGTCTTGCTTTGTTGCCCAGGCTGGTCTCAAACTCCTGGCCTCAAACAATCCTCCTGCCTCGGCCTTCCAGAATGCTGGGATTGCAGGCATGAGCCATTGCGCCTGGTTGTGGTATAGTTTTTATGAGGTATAAATATTTAGTTTTATTTGATGAGTGTATTTATAGCCTAAATTGTAGGCTACATTGTAGGCTATAATTTTTTTTTTTTTTTTTGAGATAGAGTTTCGCTCTTGTTGCCCAGGCTGGAGTGTGATGGCACAATCTCGGCTCACTGCAACCTCCGCATCCCAGGTTCAAACGATTCTCCTGCCTCAGCCTCCTAAGTAGCTGGGATTACAGGCATGCACCACCACGCCCAGCTAATTTTTTCTATTTTTAGTAGAGATGGGTTTCTCCATGTTAGTCAGGCTGGTCTCAAACTCCCGACCTCAGGTGATCCACCCGCCTCAGCCTCCCAAAGTGCTGTGATTACAGGCGTGAGCCACCACGCCTGGCTTGTAGGCTATAAATTGAGTAGATAATCATCATAGGAAGCTAACTTAGGCCAGAATACGAATATATGAGATGTTATATACAAGATAAATGAATTAGTATTTGGAAAATGATACTACATCTCTTCTATTTCAGGAAATGTAAGACTATTGGAACAAATTTTGAATAATAATGATTCTTTGACAAGAAAAAGTGAATCATCAAATACCACCTCACTAACTAGGTCAAAAATAGGATGGACTCCTGAGAAAACAAACAGGTGAAAACAAGAGATTGGAATGAAAACTAGACTGAAAAGAGCTTTGTTCAGATTTTTCACATTTCTTTGGGACTTTTAATAAATTATAGCATTGCTTCTTAAATTTAACTTAGATTTAGTTACTATTTTCTGATGCTAATATATCTTCCACCTTTCTATAATATAGCTATGAAATGAATATCTCATTTTTTCAAAATGCAGATTATTAATTTCTAATGTATGCAGATTATTCATTTCTGATTAAATGATATCTAGGATTTGTTTCAAAAATAATCCAATATAGGGTAGGGGCAAGTAGGTTGGGGAGTATAGATAAAACGAGGCCAACCAAAAGTTAATGATTTTTGTAGTTAAATATTGGGTATATGAGGTTCATTTTAGTATTTTCTATATAGTTGTGTATATTTGAAATTTTACATAATAAAAAGTTTTTAAAAAATCAAATCTGGGCCATGATAATTATATTTACCTTCAACATCTTGAAAGCTACAGTAATAAAAACTAGAGGAGCCATATGTTGAGTAATTTTATATAGAGATATTGTATAATTTCAGTCTATTTGCATTTAATGTAATTACTGATAAGGTAGGATTTATGTCTACCATGTTGCTTTCTATATGCTTTAGGTCTTTTAGGTTCACTGTTCCTCCCTTAGTGCCTTCTTTTGTATTAGACATTTTTTAATTGTACCATTTTAATTCTTTTGTCATGTACTATTATTTATTATTATTATTATTATTATTATTATTATTATTATTATTTTTGAGACGGAGTCTCGCTCTGTCACCCAGGCTGGAGTGCAGTGGTGCGATCTTGGCTCACTGCAAACTCCGCCTCCCGGGTTCACGCCATTCTTCTGCCTCAGCCTCCCAAGTAGCTGGGACTACAGGCACACGCCACCTCACCTGGCTAGTTGCTTTTTTTTTTTTTTTTTGTTTTTTTTTTTTTTTTTTTTTTGAGATGGAGTCTCGCCCTGTCGCCCAGGCTGGAGTGCAGTGGCTGGATCTCAGCTCACTGCAAGCTCCGCCCCCCGGGTTTAGGCCATTCTCCTGCCTCAGCCTCCCAAGTAGCTGGGACTACAGGCGCCCGCCACCTCGCCCGGCTAGTTTTTTGTATTTTTTAGTAGAGACGGGGTTTCACCGTATTAGCCAGGATGGTCTCGATCTCCTGACCTCGTGATCCGCCCGTCTCGGCCTCCCAAAGTGCTGGGATTACAGGCTTGAGCCACCGCGCCCGGCCTTTTGTATGTTTTTTTAATAGAGACGGGGTTTCACCGTGTTAGCCAGGATGGTCTCGATCTCCTGACCTCGTGATCCGCCCGTCTCGGCCTCCCAAAGTGCTGGGATTATAGGCTTGAGCCACCGCACCCGGCCTACTATTATTTTTTGAGTTATTTTCTTAGTGGTCACTCTAGGAATTACAATTAACATATTAACTTAAAGCAATCTAATTTGGATTAATAGTGATTTAATTTCAGTGTTATTCAGAAACTTTGCTCCAGTAAAGCTTGGTTCCCTCCCATTTTCTTTCTTCTATTATTATCATACAAATTACATCTTTATACATTATAAGCTCATCTATGTAGTCTGATAATTATTACTTGATGCAGCTGTCTTTTAAATCGGATAGGAAAAGAAAAGAGATACCAACAAAAATATGTATACTAGCTTTCATATTCACCTGTATAGTTCATCTTTACCAGTACTCTATTTCTTCATATGGATTCAGGTTAGCCTGGTGTCCTTTTGTTCCACCCTGAAGGACTCCTGATATTTCTTATAGGGTAGGTCTGTTAGCAGTGAATTGTCTCAGTTTTTGTTTATCTGGTATTGCCTTAATTTCTTTTTCACTTTTTTTTGTTGTTTAAACAGACATTTGGTTTCTCATAGTTGTGGAAGCTGGAAGTTCAAGATCAAGGTGCTAGCCGAGTTGGTTTCTTTTGAGGCCTTTCTTCTTGACTTGCAGGTGGCCTCCCTCTTGCTGGGCCTCCCTCTTGCTGTCTCTTCACGTGGTCATCCCCTCTCTGCACACACACCCCTTCACTTTTGAAGGATAGTTTTGCTACATGTAGAATTTTTGGTAGATGTCCTTTTTCTTTCAGCATTTTGAATATGTCACGTGACCGCCTTCTGGACTCTGGTTTCTGATGAGGAGTTGTATGTTGGTGTGCTTGATGGTGTCCCACAGGTCTCTAAGACTGTTAATTTTTCTTCATCCATTTTTCTTTCCATTTCTCAGACTGGATAATCTCAATTAGCTTGTCTTAAAGTTTGTTGATTCTTTCTTCTGCCAACTCAAATATGGTGTTGAGCCCCTCTAGTGAATTATGTATTTCCGTTATTATATTTCAACTGCAGAACTTCTGTTTGTCTTTTAAAAAATATTTTCTATGTCTTTATTGATCATTCTATATTTGGCAAGACTTCATTCTTATACTTTCTTTTAATTTTAAAACTGGTTTCTTTTAGTAATAGCTGATTTATAGTCTTTGCCTAGTAAATCTAATATCTGGGATTCCTCAACAGCGGTTTCTTTTGACTCTGCTTTTTTCTGTGTTTGGGCTTTACTTTCCTGTTTCTTTGTATGTCTCATAAATTTTTGTTGAAAACTGGGCATTTTAAATAATACAGTGTGGCAGCTCTGGAAATTAGATTCTTTCACCTCCCAGAGTTTATTGTTGTTGCTGTTTGTTTAGTGACTTTCCTGGACTAATTCTGTGAAGTCTGTGTTCTTTGTCATGTGCTCCCACCGAAGTCTCTGTTTTGTTAGCTTAGTCTGCTAATGATTGGAAAGAGATTTCCTTAACTGCCTTGAACTGATAACTCTCCCTCTCTTTGCCATGAGTGTGTGTGTGTGTGTGTATGTGTATATGCATGCACGCACGTGTGCGCACACACATGTACTAGAGCATGCCTCCAGTGCCTGGCAGATTATGAATCTGTTTTAGCCTTTCACTTCCTACTTGCACAGAGCCTCAAGGTCAGCCAGAAGTGAGTGATTAGGAACTTCCCAGGTCTCTCTTGGACATGTACATAGCCCCGTATGTGGATTAGAAGGCATGACTTCCTAGCAATATGTTGGAGCTTTTCAAAACTCCACTATGGACATCTTATTACCTAGATTTTTAACATCTGTTGACCACAGTCTTGTTTGCCCCGACTAGTATCACTACCTCAGGCTGCTGAGATGTTAAACAGTTGCCACTGTTTTTGAAAAATGCCCTGGGGATACTTTCTCACTGCCCTAAAGTTGAGTTAGGTCAAATAAAGACAAATACTATAAATGAGACTTTTACGAGAGCTTGAAACCATTCTATTGTCTTTAGTGGTTGTGAGGCTGTTGGTTTTCAAGGCCATCACAGAGTTGGGAATAGGGTCCTGAAGATTAGGCAAGTTAAAAAAATTCCATAAAACTTGCTCTTCTTGCCTAGAGTCAGCCATTTTTCTTGAATAAATGCTCCTCAGGTTCTTGCAAGTGTTTAATTTCCAGAGGTTAGAAAAACTTGATTTCGATTATTTTTGCTAGGGTTCTCATTGTGCTTATGGAGAAGCAGATTTTCAGAAGTTCTTCACCAATCTGGAAGTGCTTCTGGATGTTAGCTTCTTGAAAGCATAACCTTTTCCTGTTCCTTTTCTGCTATGTCTAAACTTTTCTGGTTAGATCATTTTGTCTCTTGTGATTTTCTGTTTCGTTTGTTTAATCACGTAACTGATTAATTCCATGGTTCAATTTTTTAATAGGATACCATTTAGTAATCGATAGATAAGACTGTATCAAAGATTTGTGTAATGAAATGTTTACTGAATTTACAACAATTTAGGAAACTTTTTAAAAAAATCTTCTATAGCGTTGAAACTCTACCTTCTCAAAGATTTCCTTCCTGTGAAGAGCTAGGAACAACTAAAGTGACTCTGCAGAAGTCTGATGATGTTCTTCATGACCTTGGCCAAAAGGAGAAAGAAACAAATAGCATGGTCCAGGTAAAATGGGAATGGTCTTAAAATTGATGATTAGTTAAGATAAAAATTATAAAGGAATAAAAAAGTTATAAAGATAGAAATTAGGAGGAAGGATGAAGAAAAAGCACTGAAAAAGACATGTCAGCCATGTCTGTTCCATTTATAAAGTATTTCCAGAGGCCTTCACCAAGTGATTTCTCCTTATCGCTCCTTGACCAGGAATCGCTCCTTGACCAGGACTGAGTCATATAGCCACCTCTGGCTTCCCAGCTTCTTTTTTTTTTTTGAGACGGAGTCTTGCTCTGTCGCAGGGGCTAGAGTGCAGTGGCCGGATCTCAGCTCACTGCAAGCTCCACCTCCCGGGTTTACCCCATTCTCCTGCCTCAGCCTCCTGAGTAGCTGGGACTACAGGCGCCCGCCACCACGCCCGGCTAGTTTTTTTGTATTTTTAGTAGAGACGGGGTTTCACCGTGTTAGCCAGGATGGGCTCGATCTCCTGACCTCGTGATCCGCCCATCTCGGCCTCCCAAAGTGCTGGGATTACAGGCTTGAGCCACCGCGCCCGGCCGGCTTCCCAGCTTCTATTGGAAAGGGAGGAAGGGGAAAAGAGACCTGTGAATGAATGGACATCATTTATCCAATCCACAATATCTGCCCTACCTTCCATACATAAAGAGCCAACTCTGTTGCCCAGACTGGAGTGCAATGGTACGATCTCGGATCACTGCAACCTCCACCTCCCGGATTCAAGCACTTCTTCTGCCTCAGCCTCCTGAGCAGCTGGGATTACAAGCGTGTGCCACCACATCTGGCTAATTTTTGTGTTTTTAGTAGAGACAGGGTTTCACCATGTTGGCCAGGCTGGTCTCAAACTCCTGACCTCAGGTGATCCACCCGACTTGGCCTTCCAAAAGTGTTGGGATTATAGGCGTGAGCCACCATGCCTGGCCCATATTAGTATTTCTAAATGGCGGAAAAACACTTTGATTGCCAAGTATTCTTTTGTAAGTCTTCAGTTTGACAAATTGAGTCCTTAGTATATATTGGTATAATGTATGGCCTCAACAATAGTGATAGCTGTTGTTTTGATTAAAGGAATCAATGTGAGTTTAGTAACTTTCTGGTCTTTTTTTCTTTTAAGCCAAAAGAATCTCTGAGTATGTTGAAGCTTCCAGATCTTCCACAGAATTCTGTTAAGCTTCACACAACCAATACAACACGATCTGTATTGAAAGATGCTGAGAAGATTTTGAGAGGAGTACAAAACAATAAAAAGGTACTTGAAGAAAACCTGGAAGCTATTATTCGTGCAAAAGATGGAGCTGCCATGTATTCGCTTATCAATGCTTTATCTACCAACAGGTAAGAGGATGTTGGCAGTCAAGGCTATTTATGAGTCTGCCAGTTCTGCTTTCTTTACAATTTTTTTCTAAGCACTTTATTTTCCTTAATATGTTTTAATATTTTTCAAAGGTTCTTTATTGCCTTCGAAGATGTGGAACTTATTATAAAGTTGGAATTTGGATATAAATGGTGGTACTACTTTTTTCTGGTGGAAATTTTTCTTTTAATTTTTTCTTTCTTTGGAACATATCTTCGTGGGTCCACATGTGCTTTTCAAACATTTATCCTTCAAATGTTTGATGAAAACTAATACCATTGGTTTTTCCTTTTCAGATGAAGGATATTCGGCCCCCATCCTACTATCCTAATATCCTTTCCTTTTCAGATGAAGGATATTAGGATAGCAGGTTCACAACTACATAAGAGTTAGATCTGATCCAAGTCCTGCTCAGGACAGTAAGTGCTAATTTAAGAAAATTCCTTTTTCTCTTTCGTAGAGAGATGTCAGAGAAAATTAGGATCAGAAAGACAGTGGATGAATGGATTAAAACTATTTCTGCGGAAATTCAGGTATGTCTTGGAAAAAAACTGAAAATTAAGTGAATTCTCAGAAGATAATATTGATTCCAATTTATAGGCATTACATTTGTTCTCAAAATATTTCTTATATAAAAATCTACTTATTTTTAATTTCACTGTCACTCTTTATATTTACTTAGTAATAAGTTCAGCTTTGTTTAACAAGCACATTATCTCCAATCATATTCTGGCTCTTATTTGGCAAATTGTTGGACAAAAACTAAAACGTGAATAATCTGAAAGAAAATTTAGCAAAAGTGTTTGGAAAAGGAACTGTACTTTCAAAGATATTTGAAAACAACAGATTTAGAAGCATTGGCCTGGCAAAGTAAAAATACCAGAGTAATGCAAAGAGAAAAAAAACAACTAGATTTACTAAGTTTACAGAAGTCAGTACGAGATGGAAAAACAGCCTCTTTCTCACATCCACAATGGGCATGGTACATCTTCAAACATCCACATTGAAAAAGTCTGGGAGTTATCTTTCTTAGAGGGTCCATAATGTAAAGGAAATTTAAAATTTTTTTATATTTGAGTGAGAAGAACTAGACAGGCTAAGCTGTTATTTTGTCCTGGGGTGCAAGGTGTGTTTTTTTGACTGTAGATGTGCTTATATGCTACTTACAACGGTAACAAGGTGAAGTATCAGTACTGTTTCCACAGCGATAAACACAGAAATATATTTTAAAACTTTGTTATTTAAAAATATCTATTTCTAATGAACTTACAAAAAATTTATTTTAGGTACTTTGTGGTACAGACAAAAATTGAACTAAGAGTCAGAAGATTTGGAGTCTAGTTTGCGCTCTACAGCTAACTGGCAGTGTATCTTACTCTTTCGCCACGAATTCCATGTAAAATGTATTTGTTTAAACTTTCACATAATTTTAATTTATATTTATCTTAGTGTTTTGTTACAAAATTGTTTGCCTTTTTTGAAACGTATTTTTAATTTTTTAAACTGTTAGCAAAATTCATATGGTTCAATCATCAAAAAGTGTAAAAAGGTTTGTCATGCAAAGTTGTCCTCCTACCCCTGCAACCCTTCTATTATTTCTATTCCCTGCTCCAAAAGATACTAGTATTTTTAGGGTTTTGTTTATTTTTCCAGAGAATTTTTATTTTTATATATCCAATAAAGCCAATATCCTTTATTTTTAATGCATTTAAAACTGCTAAACTGTATTTATATAACAGCAAAAAATAAATTCTAATAGTTTCTGATGTGAAAGCTTTACTATTTGTATATATTTTAAGTAATTTTAACTTTGGTTATGTTAAGGATGAACTGTCAAGAACAGATTATGAACAAAAAAGATTTGATCAGAAGAATCAGAGAACCAAGAAAGGTCAGAATATGGCTAAAGATATTAGAACCAACACACAAGATAAAACTGTAAACAAATCTGTAATTCCAAGAAAACATTCTCAAAAGCAAATAGAAGAGCATTTTAGAAATCTACCTATGAGGGGCATGCCTGCTTCAAGTTTACAGAAAGAGAGAAAGGAAGTAAGATCCTAATCTATTCTTTTAACATGATTGTTGTGTTATAATCAATCATTTTCTTTAAGAGATAATGAAGCGAATGTTAAAGGTGTTTTAAAAACATGAAGGACTATACAAATGTAAGTATCTTTACACTATTGATATTTAGGGTTTTGGATTTATAATGTGAAAAGCACTGAAAAAAATAGATAGTTCCTTTCTTCTGAGATCTCATACCCTGACATCATCATTTTGTAGTTATAGCAAGTATAAAGGTATATCTAGAGATCATCTAGTCCAAAAACTAGATTCTCTAGTTTATGGTACCCAAAATTGTGTTTCATTTGTGTGTGTGTGTGTGTGTGTGTATAGTTTATTTTTCAGTTTAACAAATGCATGTTTAGTGCCTAGTATATGCAAGGCATGGTACTAGATGGTACGGAGGAAATTTTTTTGACTGCCCTAAGCTATAAGTTTCTAAGTGCCAAACATGGATTGTTGAGCAGATCAGTAAAGCATCTAATTCAATGCTTGGTACTTAGTAGATGCTCAGTAAATGCTACATTTCTGTGACATTTAGATTATGGTTGAAGGTGGATTCAGAAATATATAAAATTATTTAAAGGTTAAGGTTACTGTATTTTTATTGTACTGGAGTAAATATGTAAAATGTGTTTAAATATTTCTTGGTGCTGAAAATATACTTAGTAATGTAAAAATTTTCATGTTTCTTAGGTGGATGATTTTTGCATTTAAAGCTTTTCAAACTAATGCTTGAAACCTGTATCTAGAATTTAAGGGCTGTTTAAAATAGAGATTATGTTTGACCTAATCATTCTTATTATAATACTTAAGCTAGCAAAAGGAGGCTTTAGAAAAATGAGATAAGTGTTTGACGACTATTTTCATGGTGAGTTGAATAACTTTGTACACATAGGGGCTTTTGAAAGCAACCACAGTAATACAAGATGAAGATTATATGTTACAAGTCTATGGAAAGCCAGTTTATCAGGGCCATCGAAGCACTCTTAAAAAAGGACCATATCTCAGATTTAATTCTCCATCTCCTAAGTCCAAACCACAGAGACCAAAAGTAATAGAACGAGTTAAAGGTAAGGAATCTCATTTTTTATGTTTAATCTCATTTCTTAATAGTATCAGTTTAATATATAAAGTTTCTTTTCATTTTTTATATTTATAGCTTATACTTGCTGTTCAAAATATATAATGCTTGGGGATGGAAAAATAGTTCCTCTTTGGAGAGGTGGGAAGAAATACACCAACATTTAAAAATCAGACACAACGTAGGTATAATTGGGAAGAAATGTAGAATTAAATGGCATCTTCAGATAAAGCATCATAAAATTTTTATTTAGGAGAAAATGATTTTTTTTTCTTTTTTAAAGACAGGGTCTCACTCTATCCCCCAGGCTGGAGTGCAGTGACACAATCATGGTTCACTGCAGCCTCAACCTACTGAACTCAAGCGATCCTCCCTCCTCAGCCTCCCAAGTAGCTGGGATGACAGACGCACACTACCACGCCTGGCTAATTTTTTTGTATTTTTTGTAGAGACAGGGTTTTGCCACATTGCCTGGGCTGGGTGATGATGAATCTTGAGCATCTAAATTATAATCTAGGAAAGGAGACATTTCCCCAAAGACCTTGGTCCATTATGAACAGAAAGATCAGCCATATACTGTTTGTTATTATAAAAGTGTTGATGAGCATTTTTGCAGTTTTGTTTGTTTTCAAAGAAACTTAGGTAGAAAGGTTTGCTTTTGTGTACAACTGAAAACATCTTCATTTATCACTGTGTGTTTTGAGTCACGTCTACTGTTTCACTGGTACTGTATATTTAAATACAATTCTTGGTTATATACTAAGTCTGTTGACTTTGGTTATGTATTATAGTTTCTCAGCTTCTACTTAGCAATCAGTAAGCTAAAGCTGACAATATGTGATAACTAGTAGATACAAACCCATTTTCCTCTCTTATCCTTCCTAGAAGTTGGAGCTCTGGTGGTTACTTTGGTTCCCTTTCCTTTCTAAAGGTTATACGATCATATAGAGTGTCAGGTTATATAGAAATTTTACTAATTTAAAATAGAAAGCATATAGCTCATGGGTGATATTTATCCAAATGGATGATATTTACCCTAAAGTTTTCTCTTTAGTGTAGCTTTGTTTTTTTTTTTGTTTTTTTTTTTTTTTTTTTGATGGAGTCTTGCTCCGTCATCCGGGCTGGAGTACAGTGGCACGATCTTGGCTCACTGCAACCTCCACCTCCCAGGTTCAGATGATTCTCTTGCCTCAGCCTCCCGAGTAGCTGGGGTTACAGGCATGTGCCATGACGCCCAGCAAATTTTTTTTTGTATTTTTATTAGAGACAGGATTTCGCCATGTTGGCCAGGCTGGTCTTGAACTCCTGACCTCAGGTGATCCACCTGCCTCAGCCTCCCAGAGTGCTGGGATTACAGGAGTGAGCCACCATGCCCGGCCTAGTGTAGCTTTGCTATTAATTTATATGTGGGGTTTTGAAAGTCTTTGCAAAAAATAATTTGAGGTTTTAAAATGCTTTCAAATCCAAAAATAACTTTATTCAGTAACCCTTTTAATGATCAGAAGTGATTGAGTGACTGTATTAGTTCATTTTCACACTGCTATAAAGAATTACCTGAAACTGGGTAATTTATAAAGACAAGAAGGTGGAATTGACTCACAGTTCCACATCTCTGGGGAGGCCTCAGGAAACTCACAGTAATGGCAAAGGAAAGCAAGGCACATCTTACATGGCAGCAGGGGAGAGGGAGCAAAGGAAGCCATGCCCTTTTAAACTATCAGATCTCATGATAACTCACTCACTATCACAAGAACAAATTAGGGGAAACTGCCCCCATGATCCAGTCGTCTCCCACCAAGTCTCTCCCGTAACACATGGAGATCAATTTGAGATGAGATTTGGGTAGGGACACAGAGCCAAGCCATATCAGAACCTAGGGACTTATGCTTATCCCAGGGCCTCAGTACCTGCTATTTCCTCCGTCTGGAGAGCTCTTCGTTCAGGCACTTGCATGGTTCTCGCTCTCAATTCTTCCATCTCTGCTCTTAGATGATAGCTCCTTGGAGAGCTCTACCCTGACCATTCTATTCTAAGAATTATCTTCTGTTCCTCTTTATCTCCTCATCCTGCCATATTCTTCATAGCACTTCGCACTTCCTGTGTTATATTTTTATTTGTTTGATTTATTATTTATTTTATTTATTTGTCACTACTAGACTATAAGCTCTGTGAGTACAGTTGGTTTAGTCACTTCTGTATTCCTTGTGCCTGAAACAATGTTTAACACATATTAGATGCTGAACAAACATTTTAAATAAACACTCAAGAAAAATATTCATTCAATAGAATAAATGAGTATCAGAGAACAAGATGAAAGAATATAGACATGGTATGACAATTTTTCTTCCTGAGATCATAAACAAAAGGAAACTATATTTAAAAGTCTGGGTGTGTAGGTTGGGCACAGTGGCTCATGCCTGTATTCCCAGCACTTTGGGAGGCTGAGGCAGGAAGATTGCTTGAGACCCGGTGTTCAAGACCAGCCTCAGCAACAGAGCTAGATCCTATCTCTACAATAAATTAAAAAAATTAGCTGGGCATGCCTGTAGTCCCAGCTACTTGGGAGGCTGAGGTGGGAGGATCGCTTCAGCACTTGAGCTTAGGAGTTCAAGTTTGCAGTGAGCTATGATAGTGTCACTGCACTCCAGCCTGGGCAACTGAGCAAGACCCTGTCTCTAAAAAAAAAATTAGATACATAAAAACACCCACATGTGAAGTGGAAGCATAGATGACAGTCTGAGACATCACCACCAACCTGGGCACTGGGGAGATGGCGAAGACTGACCCCAAGACCTTGCAGGACCTCACCTTGGTGGTGTAGACACTCCTGCAGCAGACGCAAGATAAATTTCAGACTATGTCTGACCAGATCATTGGGAGAATTGATGATATGAGTAGTCACATTGATGATCTGGAGAAGAACATCACAGACCCCATGACACAGGCTGGAGTGGAAGAACTGGAAGGTGAAAACAAGATACCTGCCACACACAAGAGTTGAGAGTTGCTAATAATTTATAATGGAATCTGGAATATCATTTTTCTGAGCCAAGAGAAGATTGAATGACTTTTTTCAGCTAACTACTGTGTGTAGACAGGTTTTATATTATGAAGCATACATTCTTATCACATACTATATAGTCAGTTTATAGAGCAGTTTACCCACCACTTTCTTGAACATGGTATCTTCACATCTTGGACCTTGGTCAGTTGTGCTATTAATTATTAAACACTAAAACTTTGGCAGTTCCTGCATTTTTTTAAAAAAAAAAAAGCACCCACATGTTAAAGGTAAAAATGTAATGTTAGGAAATTATTTAGAAAATATTTTAGCCTCTTTTCCTTTGCCCTTTTACTTTATTCTTTATTTTGTGTGTGTGTGTGTGTTCCATAGACATTTATCCACTTCTCCAAAGAGAAATAAAATCAAATTTTTATTTTTTTTAAGATTTAGGATATAATGGCTATATGTGTATGTATACCTCATAGTAACAGAAAAAAAATTTACAGTAGTCCCCCTTATTCATGGGGGATATGTTCCAATACCCTCAATGGATGCCTAAAACTGTGGATAGTACCAAGCTCTAACATGTACTATGTTCTTTTAATCTGACAACTGAGATGGCAACTAAGTTACGAATGGGCAGGTAGTGTCTACAGTGTAGAGACCCTGGACAAAGGGATGATTCATGTCCTGGGCAGGATGGAGCAGGATGACATGAGATTTTATCATGCTACTCAGAACAGCGTACACTGTAAAACTTATGACTTAGCCAGGCGTAGTGGCGCGCATCTGTAGTCTCAGCTACTCGGGAGGCTAGGGTGGCCGGATCACTTGAGCCTGGGAGGCAGAGGTTGCATTGAGCTGAGATCGCACCACTGCACTCCAGCCTGGGTGGAGTGAGACTCCATCTAAAAAATAAATAAATAATTTTTAAAAATTTATGAATTGTTTATTTCTCGAATTTTCCATTTAATATTTTCCAGCCAGGGTTGACCCTGGGTAACTGAGACAGGGAAAGAGAAACCACAGATAAGGAGAGACTACTGTATAATGATACTAGTAAGGTTTAAGTAAGTATAGAATCCGATTATCTGTACATATTTTAAAAGGATAAAAGCTGGTTATTCAGAATTATGTTGTGTGTAAAGGTGTAATGAGAAAATGAAAATCATCAATTCCAAAAATGATCGTTAACTTTTTCATACCTATGGAAAAAAATTTAAAGAATTCAAACGTTGTTGGAATATTCTTCAGAATGTTTAAAATTTTTTTCTAGTTGTTGTATCTATTTTGTCATAGTAGCTGTACCAGTTGTATATCTATTCAGGGGCTGGCAACTGTGGCCTACATGTGAGCTGCCTGTTTTTATAAAGTTTCATTTGCCTCTAACTGTGTTCATTCATGTATATATTGTCCATGGCTTCTTTCATGATACAACAGCAGAACTGAGTCATTACAGCTGAGATCACGTGGCTTGCCAGACAGATATTTACTATCTGGCCATTTAAGAAGTTTGCCACCTCTAGTCTATATATTCCTTCTGTTTTGGGGCCTTTTAACCTTATATATAGAATTAAGATTTTTCTGTGAAGAGCTGTTTTATTTCTAGATGTCTGGATAGTAGATATTCTAACAATATTTTAAAATATCTGCCATTGGTGATTATTTTAGGCACTAAGGTAAAGTCAATAAGAACACAGACTGACTCCTATGCAACAAAACCTATGAAGATAGATTCTAAAATGAAACATTCCGTTCCTATGTTACCTCATGGCGATCAGCAGTATTTGTTCAGCCCAAGTAGAGAAATGCCTACTTTTTCAGGTACACTGGAAGGTCATCTGATTCCTATGGCGATTCTTTTAGGTAAGAATCAACAAAATATGTGGGATGAATTTTATTTTATTTATTTATTTGTTTGTTTATTTGTTTGTTTATTTATTAGAGACGGGGTTTCGCTATGTGGCTCAGGCTGGTCTGGAACTCCTGGACTCAAGCAATCTGCCCACCTCAACCTCTCAAAGTGCTGGGATTACAGGCCTGAGCCACCACGCCCAGCCAGTGAATTTTAAATTCTTATCAGCAGTCGCAGAACTGTTTTACAAAATGGTACTAATATGATAGTCATCTACCTTTTCCTGTAAATGTTATTTGTTTTTTTGGGAGGGCCTCAGAATATGTTTTATGCTGTGTAATAGCAATCTCTGAAATGATGGGTTCCTGCTATAGTTTCACCAACAGGAAAAATTCTTTTGGTGTGTTATAGTATATTATTGTAGATGAAATGAAATTTTAAACAATGTTTTGGCTGGGCACAGTGGCTCATGCCTTTAATCACAGTATTTTGGGAAGCCGAGATGGGAGGACTGCTTGAGACCTGGAGTTTGAGACCAGCCCGGGCAACATAGCAAGTACCTTGTCTCAAAAAAAAAAAAAAAATAGCTAGGCTTGGTGGCTCACGCCTGTACTCCTAGCTATTCTGGAGGCTGAAGCAAGGGAATCCCTTCAGCCCAGGAGTTTGAGGCTGCAGTGAGTGATGATTATGCCACCGTACTCCAGCCTGGACAACACAGCAAGACCCTGTCTCTTAAAAAAAAAGGTTAAATATGTCATGGACATTCATAATAATTCAAGAAGTTTGATTGTCTTGTTAATATCGTTATGTCTTTGGGGAAGTATTAAGGTACTTTTTTGGGTACTTTTGAACTAGGCTATCATAAGTGAAAGCTGTGTGGGTGTGTAATCTAAGCCAATAGTTATTTATTTGCTTACTTGCCTTCTCTCTGAGTCATCATGTTAAAAATTGAACAGATCATTTTTGTCCTCACACCAGCTCTTCAAGTCTAATTAGCTCTTTTTCCCCTTTAGTGTTATTGCTGTTCTTTTGTTTTGATTAACAATAAGTATGAATATTTTTTAACATAAGAGAATTTTTTATTTTTGATATTATGGGTTAATGGCATGTCAACATAATAGCTCTCTGTTTAAACATATCTTCTAGTAATAAAATAGCTAACACTTTTAAAGTCCTTACTGTGTGCCAGGTACAGTTCTGAGCATTTTACATATATTCTTTCATTTAATCCACCCTATAAAGCACATGGTAATATACAAATTGTATACCTAAGGAAACTGAAGCACAAAAGGGTTACATACTTTGTCAAAGGCCACACAGCTAGAGTGGTGCCAGGATTCAAACCCAGGCAGAGACAGTCTTGCTTTATAGTCTGTGTTTTCAACAAGTACACTGTACTACCCCTCTTTACTTTGATATGCAAAACAAATGGGACTTTGGAAATGAAAGTTGTTGACATTTTAAATGTGGATAATATTAATAGCTTTCTATTAGCCTTTATTTTGAGAATTAAATTAGATAGTGAAGTGTTTAGTACGTATAAGTGCCTAATAAAAGTCACTGGGTATGGTGAGTATGTCGACAATGCTGATGATGGAGGGAGAGGTGATTGTCAGATAGGGCTTTTTTTAATATGAGAATATAGCCATTAAGATCCAGCTGGTGTATTAGACTTTTCCCTTTTTTACTGAACTAGTTGACTTATTTTTTCCCCTAAACTTCTTAGGACAAACCCAAAGTAATAGTGATACCATGCCACCTGCCGGAGTGATTGTCAGCAAGCCACACCCTGTAACTGTGACTACTTCTATTCCTCCATCATCTCGAAAAGTAGAAACTGGAGTAAAGAAACCTAACATAGCTGTTGTAGAAATGAAGTCAGAAAAAAAGGATCCTCCTCAGCTTACTGTACAGGTATGCCAGGGTGCATGAGTAGAAAATTTTAAGGAAGAAAAAATTTTTTTACTTAACGTTAGTACAGAAATCCATTATATTGCTTCATGAAAATATTGCTTTTTATCATGGCTCCTTTTATTTTAAAATTTATTTTTATTTTTTAGACAGAGTTTCGCTCTTGTCACCCAGGCTGGAGGGCCATGGTGCAGTCTCGGCTCACTGCAACCTCTGCCTCCTGGGTTCAAGTGATTCTCCTGCCTCAGTCTCCGGAGTAGCTGGGATTACAGGCACCTGCCACCACGCCGGCTAATTTTTTTGTATTTTTTTTCTGTAGAGACGTGGTTTCACAGGTTGGCCAGGCTTGTCTCAAACTCCTGACCTCAGGTGACCCACCTGCCTTGGCCTCCCAAAGTGCTGGGATTACAGACATGAGCCACTGTGCCCAGCCAGCTCTGTTATTTTTTAAACTGTAATATTAATGTGATGTTTCTGTCCTGTTTTGCATGATTTAAGCTGCTCTTCTAGGCCAATGACTTATATACAAGTGGCTTGATGATATTCCAAAGGGAACAATTTAACCATGTATTATAATTAATTTTAAAGAGTTAATATATGTGACTTATATAATTAATACTTCAAACTTTACACTAGCATATGTTAGAAGATTTGAATGAATACAAGACTTAAACAGCCTCATGTGGGAAGAAACCCTTTGACATTTCACATTCAAACATCTACCCTTCAGCCTGGGATCCAGCTGTAGAAGCTGAGGTCTTCACCAAGTCTGGACAAAAATGAACAGGAGTGTTTACATGTGACTTTCTATTGACCAGTCAGGAGGCAACTGGAGGAAAATGTGCATGAACTATGGTAAACTTTTTGGCTGATTTACTCCAACCCCTGTGTTCATCTTACCATCCTTGCTTACTTCCAAATAATTAGAACACTCCAGTCCTTAGACTGCTCCTGGGTTCCTCTTGTGATTGAGCCAGGACAAATGAGTTTTCTTGGGCAACTTAGTATGCCCTCTGGGAAGAGAGAAGACTTGCCTCATTCTTGGATCCTGACCGCTGAGGAGAAGATAATCCTGGAGCTGTCAGATGCCACCACATGAACAGTCAACAGCCTCTTAGTACTGATTTTTGACTGGACACTCCTCTCTGAACAAATGAACCATCCATTTCTTCTGCACAAATTTATACAGAACAGCCTCAACCCACCAGCCTGAGAGATTCCCAGGGACTTAGAAATCGCCCATGTAGCTCCACAAACACTTCATTCTCATAGAGTGACTTCTGCCCTGCAGCTAAAATTGACAGTGTGTTTTCACAGCCAAGTTGTTAGAGCTGAGGCAGCCAGGGGATCTCAGGAAGATTCCTGGCCCTGTGCTTGAGAGGAGCAAACGCACAGTAAAGCCCTGGCCTGGAGCAGAACCTTTCAACTCCCAGTCATTTTTGCAGGGCAGGGAACTCCCAACATGAACCCAAATGTGTTCCTCACTTACAGCAGTCTTTGGGCATCCTTCTGACAGTGTAGGCTCACTAACTCAGCGGTGCAGCAGCTATGGAGGCTTTGGGAGACCTGGGGACACTTTAGCCTGGACAGCAACCTGAGCCAAGTGCAAACCCAGTCAATGTGTATTGAATGAATGAGCATCACTAACACAGTCAGTTCATGGAGGAAATTAAAGGATCTAGATCGGGGGAAAAATCCTAAATTAAAAGGCAAACAACACACAGTAAGAACATATGAAAGGAAGATGCTAGTAAAGCATTAATTTTTAAATATAAAGATCTCCATAAATTAATAAGAAAACACAGATCCAAGTCTAGAAATGTTCAAAGGACATAAGACTCTACAAAAGAGGAAGTACAGTTTATCAGCAAGCAAACTAAATAAATTTTGCCAGTAACCAAGATAATGCAAATTAAAATAACAGTAATATGCATCCATTTAAAAACTATTATTGCTGAAACAATCATATTATCTAATTTTGGTGAGGGTTGGGTAAAACTTAGAATTAATTATGTTTTTGATGATGTAGGTAGAGGTTGTTAGGATTACATTTCACCAGTACTTCCAAGAATCTTAAGTATTTGTGTCCTGTGGCCCAGAAAGTTAATCCAATATCTGGTTATCTAGCATAGTGAATTAATTGAGAGTTTAGAGTTTAGGAAGAAAATTTTGTGCGTGTGTGTGTGTAAGTTTTTTTTGTAGTGATATATATATAATAGTGGAAAAATTGGAAATTTCCTAAATTTTTCTAATTGAAACATAATTAAATAATTAAGATATGTTTGTTGAAATGTTATATAGTCATTTAAAAATATAATTATGAAGTCTATACAAAAGCATGATAAGTGTTTATGGTTCTTCATTGTAATCACAATGAAAAATCAAGAATGAAAACTATTTTAAATTTTAGTTATATATAAGTAGATAGTAAAAGACAAAGGGAATAGTGAAAATGAAGTTATCTTCAGATAGAATTTTGTGTTTTCCTTTTTTTCATATTTTATAAAGTATGCTTTCATAATTTAAAAGTTTTGTTATCCATTGGCTTCATAATAAAAACTTAAAGGGCATGCTTTGTTTTTATGTATATGTATATATACACACATACATGTACTTGTATATACACATACTCATAAAAGTATTTGAGTAAAAATGATAAACAGAAAACTGAGTGTTGTATTCTGTTTTAGGTATTACCCAGTGTAGATATTGACAGCATTTCAAATGGTAGCACTGATGTTGGTTCACCTCTGTCTAGTCCCAAAGAAGCATCTCTTCCTCCTGTGCAAGCTTGGATAAAGGTATATTTCAGAATTTTATCATATTATTTTGAGTAATGTAATGTCTGACTGTAGATTTTAGCTAATGTTACTCCGTTTAAAGCCTTTTATCATAATGATAACTTATTATAATAATTTATATTTTGAGGGAAAGATTCAAAACAATTTTTTTTTTTAGGCAGAGTCTCGCTCTGTTGCCCAGTCTAGAGTGCAGTGGTGAGATCTCGGCTCACTGCAACCTCCACCTCCTGGGTTCAACCAATTCTTCTGCCTCAGAGCTGGTATTACAGGTGCCCGCCACCACACCCAGCTCATTTTTGTATTTTTAGTAGAGACAGGGTTTGACCATGTTGGCCAGGCTGGTCTTGAACTCCTGACTTCAAGTGATCCCTCTGCCTCGGACTCCCAAGTTCTGGGATTACAAGCGTGAGCCACCACACCAGCCCAAAACAAATTTTGAGTTGTTCATGAACTTGTTTGTTTCAGATCCTTACATTTGTAATTGTTTGGAAAGTGATAATCTTTAGTGTAAACTTTTTGGTAATTTAAGTTGTGAAACTCTCATGTGAAGAAAGAATTTCTGTCTCTTTGGTGATGAATCTTTGATTTACATGGGAATTATAGATTTTCTAAGTGTAAATTTTGTAGTGACAGGTGGAGTTTATATTTTGGAATGTTACCTTGTTATCCTACTGTTGACATGATACAAAAATACGCATTTCTTTCTGGTATTTATTTGCTTTTGAATAATGAAGTTATGGCTTTACTACACAGCAAAATAGCACTGTAACTTACCACAGGTAAGTTTATTTATTTAATTTGTTTATTGTAAGCAAATTTGGCCAACGATACAGTTTTAAAAGGAGAGAGAACACCAGCAATCTTTCATGATCACAAGTAATGAAATGGAACTGACCCTAAGTGACATTTGTGCTTAATTGAATTTTTTCATCAGTAATTTTTTTAGGCTTCTGTTTATTGAAACTTCTGTGATAACAAGTAATAAATTTTTAGACTGTTCATCATTCTGCTCTCAGTAAGAGGCTATTGCATGACTACATTTTATATAATGAGGCCTAAAGGTTAGATTTGTAAAATGACTATTTGGGTTTTTTTTCCTGAATTATTTGATTCTGTATCTGTCTTCGTGTGAGTTTGTGTTTGTTTATACTTAGATATCTACACATGTAAACAGTTTTCTTTGTCTCAATTCTAGAAGAGAAGTCTCAATTATATCAACCTGTTGACCAATTAAGTGATATTGCTGATGGAGTCCTTTACAGAAAAACAGCCGATTAATTTTTTAAAGCTATTGAAATGTTGACCTAATGGCTTGGGGACTAGCTTGGATTTCATTTACTAATTAAATCAATTCTGAATAGGGTATTAAAATGATAAAAAAGGACCATGTAATTATAAGCTTATACTATAGGTGGAAATATGATAAATTACTTATAAATTTTAAAAGTGTTAAGCACAACAAACACTTTCTGAAAATGCTTTCTTAGACTCCAGAAATTATGAAGGTAGATGAAGAAGAGGTGAAGTTTCCAGGAACTAACTTTGATGAAATAATCGATGTCATACAGGTAACAAAGCTTAGAAACCATGAGAAATTATTTTTCTACCAGTATTTTTCCAGGTTGTTGACTATCTTTGAACTATCAATATCATGTTACAGTGCTTTGAGATACTTTCTTTTACTTTTGAGTTAAATATACTTTTATTTTAAAAATTATAAAGTTGTTATTCTAGAATGTCTTTTGTCTGTATCACCTATCTGCCTTCATGAAGCTTCATGATTATCTGCTATTTCCTACCTAGATTTTGTCTATCTAGTTTCCTGCTTTCTTCTTTCTTTCCACTTCCTTTGGCTTCTTTTCCTCCAATTTGTCTTTTTTTTCATTCTATTACATTTATCTATTTTGATTTTTGGTTTTGTGGTGAAGTGACCAGTTAATTCATATTGAGAAAAAAAGTTGTGAGGAATCTACAATCCAAAGGAGTATCCTATATGGAAGGAAGAGTTAAAGAAATGATAGAAATAATGAAATAGAGGGAAAAATAGGCAGAAGTAAATTAAAAAGCGTGGGAGAAGAGATCATAGAACATTGAAATTGCTTGACTATTATGTCAGTAGACTTTAAAGAAGACATTTGATCATGTTTCTTTGACTTTTAGAGCTAAGATCAGTTTTGTTAATCATAAAATGAAATCCAATTTTCGAATATGCAGAGGTGTGCAGTATATTAATGTTATTTGCTCACCGATGTATCTTTTCTTATGTGAGTAGCCACATGAGAATTTTGAAGGCAGGGACCTTATTCATTTTTATATTCCTAATGCCTAGCAAAGGTACTTGGTAATTGTTTATGCAATATACAAGTGAAAGAAACAGTTATAGAAGTAGCAGAGGATTTAGCATTCAAAGACAAGTGTTCCTGTAGTAGCTCTGCCATTTATTAGCTGTGGACTTCATTTTTCAATGGAATAATATTACTGAGTTGTAGTAGTTAGAGAGACCCAAAGTGTTTTTGATTGAATTATTTATAGATAAAATGATGTGATATCTGTGATTTGCTTCAAAATGATATGTGAAGGGGAAAGTGGCTAGATGAGACAAGATTGACTGTAAGTTGATAGTTGTTAAAGTTGGGGAGCAGATAAATGCAATTCATGTTATTTATGTAACAGATACAGTACATGGACACTGTTTACTTTTAAACACATATGATATATTTTGTAATAAAAAATTTAACAATTCCAGAAACAATTCTATTGATTATGATGTGGTAATGCAAATAATTTGTAAGATAACTGACCTAATTGCATATTTAAATGTAAATTGTAAGTTATATAAGAGCAAATAGTGATTTTGGTAGTGTATTAGTCCATTTTGCATTGTTGTAAGGGAATTACTGGGTAATTTATAAAGAAAAGAGATTTAAGGCCAGGCGCAGTGTCTCATGCCTGTAATCCCAGCACTTTGGGAGGCCGAGGCAGGTGGATTACCTGAGGTCAGGAGTTCAGGACCAGCCTGGCCAAAATGGTGAAACCCTGTCTCTACCAAAAAATGCAAAAATTAGCCGGGCATAGTGGTGGGCGCCTGTCATCCCAGCATCTTGGGAGGCCAAGACAGGAGAATTGCTTGAACCCAGGAGGTAGAGGTTGCAGTGAGCTGAGATCGTACCATTGGACTCCAGCCTGGGTGGCAAGAATGAAACTATGTCTTAAAAAAAAAAAAGTGAAGAGATTTAATTGACTCATGGCTCTGCAGGCTGTAAAAGAAGCATGGTGCCAGCAACTACTTCTGGTCAGGACCTCAGGAAGCTTTTACTCAGGTAGAAGGCTGTGAGGGTCCAGATGTGTCACAAAGCAAGAGAGGGAGCAAGAGAGAGGGGAGGATGTGCCAGTCTCCTTTAAACAATCAGCTCTCTCTCACAAACTAACTTATTACCATAGGGAGGGCACCAAGCAATTCACGAGAGATCAGCCCCCATGACCCAAGCACCGCCTACCAGGCCCCATCTCCAACACTGGGGATCACCCTTCAACATGAGATTTGGAGGGGACAAATATCCAAACCATATCAGGAAGCATCAGTTTTTTAATGATAATTATTAAGTTCATACATTTCTTGAGAGAAGTAATAGTGTTTTATGCAGGAATAATTATGTTTTTTAGTTTATTTTATGATTGCATAAAATGAATATTGGGTTCTAAAAAGACAAACTGTGTAATTAAGGGTTCCTCAATATGGTATGTATGACTAATGTGTATATTATAATTAATGTGATACCACCTAATTAGAAATGCTGTTGGTTAACTTAGAAGTGTTTCTTAATTCACCTAGTTCCTTGCCTATAGTTGATACTCAGTAAATGTTGAACAAATATGTGTTCATATATACTATGAATATAATAGTTTTGGTTTTGTTACTACCAGGAAGAGGAAAAATGTGATGAAATTCCAGACTCTGAACCAATTCTGGAGTTTAACAGAAGTGTTAAAGCTGATTCTACAAAATATAATGGTCCTCCATTTCCGCCAGTTGCTTCTACTTTTCAGCCCACTGCCAATATTCTGGATAAAGTAATTGAGAGAAAAGAAACATTGGAAAATAGCTTAATTCAATGGTAAGTTTACAATGTTTTTGGTATGAATAGAACCATAGTAGCAAATATAAATGGGAAGTATTAAATTGTGGCTGAAAGTATTCCTTGTCTTCTTTTGTTTATTAAACTTTCTTTGCTTTAGTCACTGGAAAGTGTTTGATATAATGCTGAGGGCTTAACTATTGTTGGAGATATTGTTTTTGTCCTTGAATATTTGTACTCAGTCTGTCTACTCTGGCAAAGTAGACTATTAGGAAACCTTAAAAAATGTACATTTCTTTAATCCAGTGATTCATTTCCAGAAACTTATCCTAAGGAAGTAATTATGGTTTGCTACTAGGCCAGGGATCCCCAACCCCAGGGCCACGAACCAGTACCGGTCTGTGGCCTGTCAGGAACTACGGAACTAAGCTGCACAGCAGGAGGTGAGCAGCAGGTGAGTGAGCATTACCACCTGAGCTCCACCTCCTGTCAGATCAGCCATGGCATTAGATTTCATAGAAGCACAAACCCTATTGTGAACCGTGCATGCGAGGGATCTAGGTTGCATGCTCCCTATGAGAATATAATGCCTGATGATCTGAGCTGAAACAATTTCATCCCAAATCCATGCCCCCACCCTCTACCCCACCACCCCTGCCCTGGTCTGTGGAAAAATTGTCTTCCACAAAACCAATCCCTGATGCCAAAAAGGTTGGGACTGCTATACTAGGCCATATAATACCTAGAACTACAAAGAAGGCACTGTTCAGGTTTGTTACATTCTGATAACAACAAGTTGTAATATGTTACTGTTGTTACATATTACAATAACGATTGTAACTTGTTACATATGAATATGAAATGAACTCTTATTTGTATTTTTACTTGTAAGAAACCTTAAGGAAGTTATGGAATAAGTAAAACGGCTGAATATTAATATAATTATGAAAATTAGGTTTAGAATAAATTTAGTGATATAAAAATATATTAATAACGTACTGGCATATAAACGAAGCAGGATACTAACAATGTAACCCCAGTTTACAAGGTCTTACTCAAAAGTAAGTATACAGCCAGTGCAGTGGCTCACGCCTGTAATCCCAGCACTTGGAGAGGCCAAGGCAAGTGGGTCACCTGAGGTCAGGAGTTCGAGACCAGCCTGACCAACATGGTGAAACCCCGTCAGTACTGAAAAAACAAAATACAAAAATTAGACAGGTGCGATGGCACACTCTGTGGTCTCAGCTACTCGGGAGACTGAGATAGGAGAACTGCTTGAACCTGGGCGGTGGAGGTTGCAGTGAGCTGAGACTGCGCCACTGCACTCCAGACTGGGTGAAAGAGTGAGACTCTGTCTCAAAACAAAGCAAAACAAAACAAAAAAGTGTGCATAAAACAAAAGTTTGAAAAAGCATATATACCAAATTGACTGTGTTTATCCCTGAACCTAGGATTATAGGCAAGCTTTATCAATGTTTTAAACTCTTAGATATTTTCTAAATTTTCTATAATGAACGCCTATTATTTATACAATAATTTTTAAGAAGTCTATTAGTTGCACTAAAGATATGTTCTGGAAGTCTCCTGTTCCCCTTTCCCTTCCTGAAGATGACCTTGGAAATAGATTTTTTCTTTACATTTTAAGAGGAAAACTACCTCTAATATAGCCTGTATGTGTATTGCCCTGAAGAGAGGGCAGCTAGACTTCTTTTCTAGCTCTGATCTTACGTGGTTTTTATGTGTGCGCTCAGAGTGGAAATCAAACAGTTTAGGTACATGATATGCCAGAGAGTCAGGTCCAAGTCTTATTTTGAGTTTAGGAGTTTTTTTAAGCTTTTCATTAGACTAATCTGGAAGATTTTAATTTGATTTCATAAACTATCTCCCACAAGGAGATTCTGTTTACTGTGGTTTATCTTCTTCAGAGGCACTTTTTTTTTTTTTTTTTTTTTTTTTTTTTGAGACAGAGTCTCACTCTATTGCCTAGACTTAGTGCAGTGGTGTGATCATGGCTTACTGCAGCCTCGACCTCCTGACCTCAAGCCATCCTCCCACCTCAGCCTCCTGAGCAGCTGGGACTACAGGCACGTACCACCATGCCCAGCTAATTTTTGTATTTTTTGTAGAGACAGTGTTTTGCCCTGTTTCTCAGGATGGTCTTGAACTCCTGAGCTCAAGCAATCTGCCCAACGTGGCCTCCCAAAGTGCTGAGATTACAGGTGTGCACCATGATGCCCAGCCCATTTTATTTTTTTTCTTTCAGATTTAACTTTCAGAATGACTACTTTCACGCCAACATGTTTGTGACATTGGTAAAGGTTATTTCTAAGGGTGGTATGTCTGACATTTTTTACATTTCAATCAAATTGAGGAATCTTAACTTTTATCTACCCCACCATCCCCTCAGGGTAGAGCAAGAAATAATGTCAAGAATTATCTCTGGGCTCTTTCCAATCCAGCAACAGATTGCACCTAATATCAGTGTTTCAGTCAGTGAGACAAGTGAACCACTGACTTCTGACATTGGTAAGTGAAATGGAATCTTTTTTGTTTTTATTAAAAGACAAAAGCTTTAGTTCATTGTGGATTTATATATTCCAGAGGTCAAGTAAATTCTCCAGTAACAAAAGGTAAGTTCTTTTGACCTTACTTCCTAGTACTTCTTTGGTGATGGTTAGTTCTCTCTCATCCTCTTATTTCATATTGCAGCTTTCAGATTATTAAACCACTCTTCATACCTCCCACCCCAAATGTCTCTGTTATCCCCCTAGTACTTTGTACATATTTTTGTTATAGTAATTATCAGATTGTATTAAAGTTGGTTTCCATATCTGTCTCACCCTTTAGATTATAAATTACTTAGGATTTAAGGATGTTTCTCCTTTTGTGCCTAGTCCTTGCCTGAAACCCAACAAGAGTTTAATTATTTGTTGAATGGTTAAAATGAGCCTTTCTTTATGGAGCCTATGCCATTCTTTTTTTCCTTCCCTCCTTCCCTCTTCTTCTCCCCCTTTCTCTTCCCCATTTTTTTCTTTCCTTCCTCTTCTTTTTCTCCTTCCCCCTTTTCCTTTTCTTCTCCCCCTTCTCTTCCCCATTTTCTTTGCTTCCTCTTCTTTTTCTCTTTCCCCCTTTCCCTCTTCTTCTCCCCATTCTCTTCCCCATTTTTTCCTTCTCCCTCTTCCTCATATTTTTCTTCCTTTCCACGTCCTTCTTGTTTTTTTGAGGTAAGTTTTCTTGCCATAAAAGTCACCACTTCTAAGTGTACAGTTTGACAAGTTTTTTGTTTGTTTGTTTTAATTAGAGCCAGGGTCTCCTTCTGTCATCTAGGCTAGAGCCTGGACTGCAGTGACATGATCATAACCCACTGTAACCTCTAACTCCTGGGCTCAAGCAACTCTCCTGCCTTAGCCTCCCAAGTAATTAGGACCATAGGTATGCACCACCATGCCCAGCTAAAAATAATTTTGGGGCCAGGCACAGTGGCTCACACCTGTAATCCCAGCACTTTGGGAGGCCAAGGAGGACAGATCACCTGAGGTGAGGAGTTCAAGATCAGCCTGGCCAATATGGTGAAACCCTGTCTCTATGACAAATACAAAAATCAGCTGGGTATGGTGGCACACACTATAATTCCAGCTACTCCAGAAGCTGAGACAGGAGAATTGCTTGAACCCAGGAGTTGGAGGTTGCAGTGAGCCAAGATCACGTCACTGCACTCCAGCCTGGGCAATAAAGCAAGACTCTATCTCAATCAATCAATCAATACATTTTGTAGAGATGGGGTCTTGCTATATTGCCCAGGCTAATCTCATACTCCTGGCCTCAAGTGGTCCTCCTGCCTCAGCCTCCCAAAGCACTGGGATTACAAGAGTGAGTCACTGCACCTGCCCCAGTTTGACAAGTTTTGACAAGTTCACACAGCTATATATTAGCCACATAATCATGAGATAGAAAAACATTTCTGTCTTCTCCAAAAGCTTCCTTATGCTATTTTGCAGTCAATTCCTAAACCTCACTCATGCACTGTCCTCAAACAACACTGACCTGCTTTCTATTACTGTATTTTTACCTTTTCTAGAATTTCATACATATATAATCATGCAATATGTAGCCCGTTGTTGGCTGGCTTCTTTTATTAGCACAATATTTTGTCAATCATGCTATTGCATGTAGTAATACTATAATATATAGATATACCATAATTTGTCAATCCATTTACCAGTTGATGGACGTTCATAGTCTTTTCAGTTTTTGGCTATTATGAGCAAAGCTGCTATGAACATTTGTAAGCAAATCTTTGTGTAGAAATCTTTTAATTTTGCTTGGTCATATGATAAGTAAATGTTTAACTTTATAAGAAACTGCTAAACATTTCCAAAAGTGGGTGTACTATTTTGCATTCCACCCAGCAGTGTATGCGACTTTAGTTTCTCCACATCCTCCCCAACACTTGGTGACTTGGTGTTGTCAGTGTTTATAATTCTAGCCATTTCTGAATATATGTGGAGGTATTTCCCTAACTGTACTAATAACTGAGTAGTATCATTACTAATGATGATGTACAACTTTTTAATGTGTTTATTTGCCATCTGTATATTTACTTTGGTGAAATTTTTTTAAATCTTTTGACCATTTTTAAGTTTGAGTTGTATCTTCATATTACTGAATATGAAGTTTTTTATCTATTCTGGATACAAGTCCTTTATTGGATATGTTTTGTAAATATTTTCTTCTACTTTGTGTTTTGCCTTTTTGTTTTCTCAGCATTATATTTTGAAGACAAAAAGATTGATTTTGAAGAAGACTAATTTATCAGGTTTTTTTCTAGTAGTTTGTAGGGATTTTTGCATGCTGTTTTTAAAAAAAACTTTGCTAACCCAAGATCACTAAGATAGTTTCCTATGTTTTCTTCTGGAAGTTGTATGGTTTTAGATTACACATTTAGGTTTTAGTTTATTTTGAGTTAAGTTTTATGGTGTGAAGTAAGGATCAAGTTCTTTTTTGTTTGGGTGTTTTTTTGCTTATGGATATCCAGCTGTTCTAGTATCATTTGTTGAAAAGATTATCCTTACGCCATTGAACTACCTTAACACCTTGGTTGAGCATCAATTGGTTATGTATGTGTGTATCTTGTTTTTGGGCTTTGTATCCTATCCCATTCACCTGCAAGTTATACTAATACCATACTTATTGATTACTGTAATTTAATAGTAAGACTTGAAATTGGATAGTGAAAGTTTTTCTAACTTTTTTTTTTTCTTTTCATTCCTGTTTACCCTTATTTCTACTTTTTTTCTTCTTTCCAGCCTCAGGATAAGCTATTCTTTCTCCCTCATAGACTATGCTTTAACAGCCCGAATCCTAGACTTCAGAGTCTATATTCACCACTTTAATTTCTCATTACTCACTTCCTCTTTAGTCCTTATGGGTTGGCATTCTTTTGCCCTCCCCTTCAGGAAATACCTTTCTCACAGCATTTGCTTGTGAAAAATGCTTCCCTTTTTCAAATCCTTGTTTTAGCGGATGGCTCAAGCATAGGCACTATTGACCATCTCTGATTCTTAAATTCTTCTCCTGGTGTTGGCTTCTTAAACTTCATTCTGTTACTCTTCCTCTTTTTTGTTTTTTTGTTTTTTTTTTAACTTCTTTAAGACCTTCGTTTTCTCATTTTATTTTCTGCTACTTGAATAAATTTATTTCACTAGTTCCCATGCTTTGCCCTCTTTTCTGTTTTTTCCAGTTTCCTCCTGACATTAGTTATCCTGTGTCAGTTGATGAACCCTGAGCCATGTATTTGGGCCGACAACTTGCAGTTCTGCTCATTGGTGAATATTCTGCTTGATGCTCCCCTGGCATCTCATCCTTAGTATGTCTAAAATGCTTCTCATTTTTGATATCACAATTCTCCCAGCACCCATCATCTCTAAAGCCTTGGAGTTATTATTTGTTCTATTTTCTTTGCTTTACTCTTCTTCATTCCCCACTCAGCTATACCCTATATCCCAGCTTCATAGAGTTTATTGTTGCATTTGGTTAATTTGTCCTGTTTAGCATAGCTCACATGCCTCCTTCTGTTGTTACTATCCTGGTTTTCTTTCATCATCTCATCTTTGAAGGAAGGACAAAAATGAACAACAAATTTATGAGAAAATTGTTTTCCTGCTGAAAATCAGACAATTTACAAATTGTGTATTTAGATCCTGTTTTCTTCCCTGTAAAAGATTTGTGTTTGCTTTTGTTTTGCCAGTGTCTGGGTAGGGATTTTGGGCCTTATAAAAAAGATGTTCTGATTTTTGGTCCTGCTTAAAGAATGAATTATGGAAACTAAAAAGGAGATGTATCAACATATATTATTGAATATAAATTTGGGATTGTGATAGTCTCTGCTATGGTAACTCAAGAGCAAATTACTGTTACTTACCCCATCAACAAGTGATCCCACTATACTTCTACCCACTTTTTAGGGAATTCTGGATATTGTTACTATAGTTGTATTACTTAAGGAGTACTCTTTGGTGAGGTCACATCTCCATCAGGTTGTACAGATTAGTATCCACTTATTTTCCACATGGAGCTTTATAAATATCACTACTTTAAGTCAAGTCAAGTCTATTCAGGAAGTTTTACTTAATTTGATGTACATTAATGTAAGTGAAAAGTACAACCCATTCAGAAATTAATATACCTATAGGACATCTGATAACAAGCACCTCAACTGCAGTAGATGTTAATAACTGATGTATCTGAAACTAAAGGAAGGGAGGTTTGTCTTCATATTTAGTGCATTCTTTTGTTTTAGTTGAGATCTGTCACAGAGTTTCCTGTTGTTATACTCTTGGAAATGTGAGTTATATTCAGATGAGGGCATTTAATGTGCCCATTTTTATCACTAAATTCTATAGTAGTAGAGAAGAGGCCACCTGAGTAAATTTTCATCTCCCTTTTTTTTTATTTACAGAGACTATTTATTATGTAAGTTGTCCTCTTAGTCTTTTTCATAGTAAGTAGATATGTTTGTATTTTCATTTTTATTCCTCTTTCCACCCTCCCCCACCCACCTCCATACACATATATTGGCATCTCTAAACTTTTAAGAATGAAAATTTGGTCCAGGCGCAGTGGCTCTCGTCTATAATCCCAGCACTTTGGGAGGCCAAGGCAGGTAGATCACCTGATGTCAGGAGTTCAAGACCAGCCTGGCCAACATGGCGAAACCCCCATCTCTACTAAAAATACAAAAATTAGCCAGGCGTGATGGTACATGCCTGTAGTCCCAGCTGTTCAGGAGGCTGAGGCAGGAGAATTGCTTGAACCTGGGAGGTGGCAGTTGTAGTGAGCCAAGATCATGTCACTGCACTCCAGCCTGGGTGACAGAGTGAGACTCCGTCTCAAGAAAAGTAGTAATAATAATAATAATAATAATAATAATAATAATGAAAGCTTGAATTGCGAGCATGTTTCTTGCCCACTTATTCTGATTCTTTTTTTACTTTTAGTGGAAGGAACAAGCAGTGGCGCCCTCCAGCTTTTTGTTGATGCTGGTGTTCCTGTGAACTCAGACGTGATTAACCATTTTGTGAACGAAGCCCTTGCTGAGACCATTGAGGTCATGCTGGGTGACAGAGAAGCAAAGAAGGAAGGTCCTGTTGCTACAGGTGTTTCTGGGGATGCTTCAGCAAATGAAACATATTTGCCGGTATGGGGAATTTTTGATACCTTTATTGAAGAATAGTAAAATAGATGAATTTTAAGCCGCATACCATAAGATCATGGTTTGTGGTAGAAGTATTATTATCATTTTTAGAGACATGGTCTTTATATATTGCCCTGGCTGGTCTTGAACTTCTGGGCTTAAGTAATGCTCTGCCTCAGCCTCCTGAGTAGTTGGGATTACAGGCACCAGCCACCATGCCCAACTTGTGATAGAATTTTTTTCCTTGTTACTATGATTAAAGTAACATTTCCCCCAGCATTTTATTTTAAAAACTTTTAAATCTATAGAATAGTTGAAAATATGATACAATGAACATCTGTACACCCTTTACCTACACAGTTGTCCATTGGTATACGTGGAGAATTGGCCAATCCTTGCATACTGGAGTCTCATAGTTGGCCCTGTAAAACTGAAGAATATGAAAAGTCAGACCTCTATATATATGCATTTCTTGTCTCATGAATACTGTTTTTGATCCACATTTGGTTGAAAAAACCAAATTTGTATGATTGGCCTCTCGCAGATCAAACCTATGTTTTTATTTAGTTATTTATTCAAGGGTCGTTCATATTTACTGATTGATAATATTTTGGCACACTTATAAAAATCTGTCTTTATATCTGCTATATATTATATATCCTTTAAAAACCATTTGAAAGTTACAGACATCATGACACTTTACCTCAGAAGCATCAGCAGTATCACCACAGAACAAGTTGCTTTCTTACATAACCAAAATACCATTATCAGACCCCCCAAATTTAACATTGACATGTTAATAATATAGAACATAGAGACCATATTTAGATTTCCCTAATTGTTTCAAAAATATCCTTTATGGTTTTTTTTAAATCAAGATATAGCCAAGGATCATTTATTGCTTTGCGTTATTATATAAACTGATATTTTTAATCTTTAAAAGAAAATACATTTCAGGAACTTTTATTGCTTGTTTAATCAACCTTACTTGTGTTAAAAAGAATTTATAATCTATTATAGCAACATGAAATTATACAAAGCCAAAATTTACTCTGTATTACCAGCTGTTTAAAACTGTAGTTACAGCCAGGCGCGGTGGCTCAAGCCTGTAATCCCAGCACTTTGGGAGGCGGAGATGGGCAGATCACGAGGTCAGGAGATCGAGACCATCCTGGCTAACACGGTGAAACCCTGTCTCTGCTAAAAAAATGCAAAAAACTAGCCAGGCGTGGTGGCGGGCGCCTGTAGTCCCAGCTACTCAGGAGGCTGAGGCAGGAGAATGGTGTAAACCCGGGAGGCGGAATTTGCAGTGAGCTGAGATCCGGCCATTGCACTCCAGTCTGGGTGACAGAGCAAGACTCCGTCTCAAAAAAAAAAAAACGAACTGCAGTTACTTCTGATCCTATAGATCACAAGGGCATCATTTTACATACGTGAAACATTTAAACATCATTCGATGTGTAAACATAAAGTTATATACTGTATTTTACTTTTGTAGAGATTATTGTGGTATAATGTGATTAGTGTGCCAAAGATTTGATCTGTAGTTTTGATCTGTGCTTTATTAGCTCATTGGGAATATATGCAGTACAGATGTGGTCAGGGTTATGGTTTTTTCTATGCCAATTACTTTGGTTTGCTTTCTGCCTATGTATTGCATATATTTTCATGAGGGTGATTGGATAAGAAAATGTGGGAAAACCAGAGTAAAGAGCTTGGACTTTGGGGTTGGTAAAACTTGGAGTTTGAATTCCAAGCTCCACGACTTTAGTTTTATCTCTGTAATAAAGATAGAATACTTAGTTTAAATGATGATGGCTTTGCCAAAATCTGCTTAGTGAGTATCTAGTAGGGCAAGCACTACTCCCAGCCTGTGACTTATCGTTCTTTATCTTCAGAATTGTCATGGCTTTTCTTGGCCTTTTAATCTCTTACGTATATTTTAAAGTTAGTTCTTAAGTTCCATAAAAAATATTGTTGAGATTTCAGTGGGGATTAAACCAATTTTGACTGGTTTAATTTAAGAAGGAGTGACATCTTTATGGTACTGTGTTTTCTTAGCCAAAGTTTTATGGAAGATTAAGTGAGATGATATATGGACAGAGCTTAATCTAGTGCCTAGAACTTGGTAAATAAACACTCAGTTACTAATAGTTTATCATTTTTATTATCCATTACCAATACTAAAAGAATACCTTCAGATCCTTAATGATGCTGAGTTATATACATTAAATATAGTGTTATATTTGAAAACAACACTTCTATGCTATGTGTTTATGCAGTCAAGAAGAAAAAAAAGACATAATGTACTTCTTTCATTTTAAAATGAAGGCTAAGAGTACACTAATTATTAAGCAATGCTATAGAAATTCTAATATGCTTCATGGTTTTAAATTGCATCTTAATTTGCAACCCATAATGCAGAATAAATAAAGGGTAATCACCTTACATAAAGACTTTTTAGAATGAAGAAAAAGTCAAATTATATATATATTATATATATATATATTTTGTGTATATATATATATATATATATATATACTTTTTTTTTTTTTTTTTTGAGACAGAGTTTTGCTCATGTCGCCCAGGCTGGAGTGCAGTGGTGCTGTCTCGGCTCACTGTAACCTCTGCCTCCCAAGTTCAAATGATTCTCCTGCCTCAGCCTCCTAAGTAGCTGGGATTACAGGTGCCTGCCACCACACCCAGCTAATTTTTGCATTTTTAGTAGAAACAAGGTTTCACCATGTTAGCCAGGCTGGTCTCGAACTGCTGACCTCATGATCTGCCTGTCTCAGCCTCTAAAAGTGCTGGAATTACAGGCGTGAGCCACCGAGCCTGGCTCAAATAATATATTTTTAAAATGGTCAGAGGACAGGAGCAGACAGTTCATACACATCAAAGAAATACGAATCACCCATCTACATATAAAAAGATGAAGATGATCAACCTCATAAATAATAAGAAAACAATTTATTGAAATTCCATTTTTACTTATCAGATCGGCAAAACTCTAAAAGTTTGATGATTTTGGGGGACATTGTCATTTTCCTACCTTCTGGTGGTAGTATAAAATAGTAAATTCCTGTAGCAGGAAGTCTGGCAATATTTATTCAAATTAAAAACATAATTAGTTCTTTAATAGAGCAGTCCCACTTCTGGGAACTTATTCCATAGATATATCCATATATCATACACATGAAATGACTGAAGTCAAGATTATTTGATAACTCTGAGGAAGGGCTCTAGGTAGAAAGGACAAGAGTAGGAGAGACACTTAATTTTCACTATCCGTTTGTACCTTTTGAAGTTTGAACCATTTGAATGATTACCTATTCTACAAATTAATATTAAATTGTTACATTTTTCCTTCTCCAGTGCTTTCTATCTCCCTGCTGTCTTCATTTCTCCCTAACTCCCACTTTTTCTTTTCCTTTCATTACTTTTTATATACTCAGTTTTTTGTGTGTGCTAAAAGGCTGATTTTTTGGTATCTTGTCAATCAGTTAAAATGCTTCCTTTCTGTTTTATGCCTTTCCTTCATGTTTGTAATTGGGTTTGATCTTCAGCTTTGTCTGTTTAATCTTTCTGTCTTCTTTATTTTTAAAATTTCAGCTTTTATTTTAGGTATAGGGGGTACATGTGTAGGATTGTTATATGGATATATTGGACCCAGATAGTGAGCGTAGTACCCAAAAGTAGTTTTTCAACCCATTCCCCCCTTCTTCCCTCCTGCCCCCTGCCATCATAGTCCACAGTGTCTATTTTTCTCATGTTTATGTCTATGTGTGCTGAATGTTTAGCTCTCACTTATAAGTGAAAATGTGGTATTTGTTTTTTTCTTCCTCAGTTTGTTCAGGATTATGGCCTCCAGCTCCATCCATGTTGCTGCAAATAACATGATTTAGTTCTTTTTTATGGCTGTGTAGTATTCCATGATGAATATGTACCACATTTTCTTTTATTCAGTCCACCGTTGATGGGCTCCTAGATTGACTCCACATCTTTGCTGTTGTGAATAGTGTGGCAACGAACATATGAGTGCATATGTCTTTTTGGTATAATGATCCTTGGGGTATATACCCAGTAATGGTCTCAAAAGAAGACATACAAGCCGTCAACAAACATATGAAAAAATGCTCATCATCACTAATCATCAGGAAAATGCAAATTAAAACCACAGTGAGATACCATTTCAGTCAGAATGGCTATTATTAAAAAATCAAAAAAAAAAAACAGATCACCATAAATATATACACTTGCTATGTACCCACAAAAATTAAAAATTAAAAATTTTAAAAACAAACAAATAGCAACAAAATACAAACCAACAGATGCTAGTGAGGCTGCAGAGAAAAGGGAATGCTTACACACTGTTGGTAGGAATGTAAATTACCTCTTCTCTGTTTTAAAAGCGGGTGCCTTAGAATTCTGTGGAGACCACTTCAGAGGCAGAGTTATTTCCATTGCCTGCGACTTTCTTCAGGCCAGTTGTAGACTAACAGATAGAGGTTCAAGAGGTAGGGTCCTTAACCCCACCATCAATTTAAATTATATGTAGCCTATGAATGAGTTCATGTTATTATTTCAAATTACTTTTATTTGGGTGATTATAAACACAGTTTATCTTCTTGTATTAATTTATTTTAGGCAAGAGTGTGTACCCCACTGGCTACTCCACAGCCTACGCCTCCTTGCTCACCTTCATCACCTACTAAGGAGTGTGTTTTGGTAAAGACTCCAGATTCTTCTCCCTGTGATTCAGATCATGATATGGCTTTTCCTGTGAAAGAAATATGTGCTGAAAAAGGTAGAAACTTTATTTCTATAACTCAGTGTTAATATTAGCAACTATTAAATACAATTTCATGATTGTCTTATAAGATGCTTTATGAGATTATTGTATATGTACTTGTTATTTACTAGGTTTTAGTAAATCATTTTTTCTCGCAAGGAAATTTAGGAATTGATTGCAACTTCTTTAAGTCTGTAATTGAGGCCAGGCATGGTGGCTCATACCTGTAATCCCAGCAGTTTGGGAGGCTGAGGCAGGTGGATCACGAGGTCAGGAGTTTGAGACCAGCCTGACCAACATGGTGAAACCCCTGTCTACTAAAAATACAAAAATTAGCCAGACTTGGTGGCATGTGCCTGTAATCCCAGCTACTCAGGAGGCTGAGGTAGGAGAATTGCTTGATCCCGGGAGGCAGAGGTTGCAGTGAGCCGATATCGCACCATTGCACTCCACCCTGGGTGATAAGAGTCAGACTCTGTCTCAAAAAAAAAAAAAAAAAAGTATATAATTGAATAGATGCTTAGACTACTTTAAGTATTAAAAATGATATCTTCTCAAGGTATTTTTTAATGCTTTATTAAATTTAGGAATTTTCACATTAATGACTACCACCATTGTCATTATTATTATTAATTATAATTGCCATTATTTGTGTGCTAAAATGGTAAAGGATATCTGAAGCAATGTATCATGCCATCCTATGGAGTTCTTTACTGACTACTATCTTTTTCTATCTTTTTTTTTAAAAAAAATCTTTAGGAGATGATATGCCTGCCATCATGCTTGTTAAAACTCCAACAGTTACCCCTACTACTACACCTCCTCCAGCGGTGGCAGTTTTTACCCCAACTTTGTCAGATATTTCCATTGATAAATTGAAGGTATCAAGCCCAGAGCTTCCCAAGCCATGGGGTGATGGAGACCTGCCACTGGAAGAAGAGAACCCTAACTCACCTCAAGAAGAACTTCATCCAAGAGCTATGTAAATGAGAACATACTCACTAGTAATTGTACATTTCAACTTAGTTTGACTTATATAATCCATTGAAAACATAGAAATATTATACAAAGCTTTATAAACCACAGACTACCTTATACTTTGAAAGAAAGAACTTTCATAAATTTTGAGTTTTGAAAAATTATCAAATTATACCTTCACCTTTTTTCTTAAAAGGTTTGAAACAGATAGAAGTAAAGGTATCTATTACATTGTTAATAAAATAGAAAACAATTTCTCACTATTGTGGGTCATTATTTACTATCATCAGTTAACTTTTATATTTTTATATATCTCTATGTAGATTTATTTGATGTCTGGAAGAGCTTTCAACATGGCTTATGATTAAAGCATGAAAACGATTTTTAAAAATCCTGTTAATTATAGTAGTGCAGATTTAAGAAAATATTTTGCTAAAGGAGACATAGTCTTCAAGTCTTTTTTTTGTATCATAATGAATACAGGCCTTCGGTGACCTAACAAGCTCAAAATATGTGTTTATTTTCTTAGTGTAATGTCTGTGGCTAAGGATGAAGAACCAGAGAGTATGGATTTCCCTGCTCAGCCTCCACCTCCAGAGCCAGTTCCCTTTATGCCATTTCCTGCTGGCACCAAGGCCCCTTCCCCCTCACAGATGCCAGGTTCTGATTCATCAACACCGGAGAGCACATTGAGTGTTACTGTCACTGAAACTGAAACTTTAGATAAACCCGTCTCTGAAGGAGAGATTTTATTTAGCTGTGGTCAAAAATTGGCCCCCAAGAGTAAGTTAATTTGTATTAATTGATTTCACTTGTTAGATTATGGTAATCCCCTAAGTAATACTTTCCTGTTTAAAGTGTTTTTACTTAACTTTCAAGATTTAACATGGTACAGAAGAAAGAATGGGGGGCTCAATGCAATTTAGTTAACTTTTCTGGGTCTTAATTTCAGAAAGTAAAATCTTCCTCATAATCCCACCCTCCAGAAATAATATCACTATTAATGGTTTTGGGTAGACCTTTCCAGTCTTTTTTGTCTATGGATGTATGTTTACTTTTAAAAATAGGATCTTATTATGCATATTGTTTTGAAACCTGAATTTTTTTTTTTTTTTTTTTTTTTTTTTGAGACAGGTTCTCACTCTGTCATCCAAGCTAGCATGTAGTGGCGTGATCATGGTTCACTGCAGCCTCAACTTCCCAGGCTCAAGCAATACTCCCAACTCAGCCTTCTAAGTAACTGGGACTACAGGCATGTGCCACCATGCCTGGCTAACTTTTATATTTTTTTGTAGAGATGAGGTTTCGCCATTTTGCCCAGATTGGTCTCAGACATCTGAGCTCAAGTGATCTGCCCGCCTTGGCCTCCCAAAGGGCTGGAATTATAGGCCTGAACCACCACACACAGCCTGAAACCTGAATTTTTGTTACCTAACAATATATTGTGGATATCTTTTAATATGACTCCATAGTTTTCTTATTTTTCTTTTATGGCTGTGTAGTCTATTTACTCCCTTAATAGAGGGCATTTAGATTGTTTTCAATGCTTTCAGTCTATACACAACTGGCTAATTACCATCCTTTCATGTATATATATTTTTGGTGCACTTATCCAGTCTCTTCCTTAGAATACATGCCTTAAAGTGAAATTGCTGAGTCTGCTTTAAAGCTGTATCACCAACATGCTCTCTAGAAAGGATTTTTTTTTCTTTGCTTTACGTTCTAGAAAGGATTTTTAGCTCTTAATCTGTTTTAATTATATCAACAGTATATGAGAGTACCCGTTTCTCAATTTCATAACTACAATTGATATTTATAGTTTTTAATTTCTAACAAACTGGTAGGTTAAACAAAATTCTCATCTTTGTTGTAAATTGTACTTTAAAAAAACTGGTAAGATTGAGTGGTTTGTGAATTACTTATTTATAAACTTTGCCAATATTTCCATTGCAGTATAATTTTGAATCTAATATGCTATGGCTTTATGGTCAGATTGTTTACTAAATTTGTGTTTCTTTTTTTTTTCTAAATTTTTATATTTTAATTTCTAGTTTTAGAAGATGTAGGACTGTACCTGACAAACCTTAATGATAGCTTATCCAGCACTCTGCATGATGCTGTTGAAATGGTAAGTAACGATCGACTCCAACACTGAATTCTGAGAGGAAGAATATCTTTATGAATTGGTTGCCATTGATCAGGTTTTTTCTCAATTTTTTGAGTTATAGACACAAAATTTAGTAAAATAACCATGAAATAATTTAGGGCTTCTTGCACATTTCATTATATAATCTTATAATTGTGAGAATGAAAAAAAGTTATTATTCACCCTTGTGGCTCTAGGGAAAAAAAAATACATTTAATGTAATTAGGTAATAAAATCTAGCTGATTGCAAATTGTTACCTCTGTATGTTGTCTTTACAATATTTAAGCAAGATCTTACCTATTTCAACCAACTCTCTTATAATACATTTGTTATTTTTCCCTAACCATGATTATAATTCTTTGTGCTAATAAATGTTTAAATTTAATGGCTTAAAAAGAAAAATGAGGTCCAGGGATGCTAACCCTTTCTAGTTCTTATCTATCTCTGTAGAAGCAAAAGTTGGTATTTAAAAATATCACATTATATATAAATATATAGAATGATAGTAAGAATTTTCTTTTGAAAAAACTGTTAAGGAATAGAAATCTTTATATATTTTTAAACAACCTAAGCAAGGAAAGATAATTGTACTCAACTATCATCTATATTTATTCACATCTTTTTAAAGCATTGTTGCGTTTTTTTAAGTTATTTCACATAGGCCTATGAAAATACTTCATTAATAAGTTTTTTGATAAGATTTTAATGAAACAATTTTTAAACAGTAATTATTTATTGCAAGTAATTGGTTGAGTTAATTGTGAGGAGAGCACAGCAATCACTTTTATGAAATAATATGGGAAGAAGGCATAAATGAGATATCTTTATTTTCAGAGACGCATTACTAACATTTGGCCTATTTAGTGTACCATGATAGCATTTTTCTCCTCTTTGAACTTTTTCAAGTGGCAAAGCATGTTTAAATTTATTTAAAGTAAATAGCTAAACCAAACCAAGACTAAATTATAACTTGTTTCTCTTTTTCTACATTTGAAACTAAATTCTAATTTTGATATTTTTACTACGCCTAAATCACATATGCTACAAATTCATAATAAAGTCAAATACAAAAGTACAATCCGGAAAAACCCCAAATAACTTGAAGTCATGTACCAGTTGGCATTTATCTATACATAGCTAGGGGATAGGTACTTATAATTTAAAATCGTGTTAATACCTATATTTACAAGATAGTCTACTTTGTTGGACTCTGAGGCCCACACTGTTCCTCATTGTTGAGACGAGCCTATTTTGAGGCACGAAGAAGCCTATACAGGGTGCTCCAGTGAGGGTCTTCAATACCAACGCCCTCGCCAAGTAAGCCAGATGTCAGCCCAAAGGCAAAGGGACGTTGAGGTCTATCGCTGCCATAGCATACTTGTGCAGTTTTTCATTTTTGCTTGTGGTCCAGGTTGCAGCATTACTACGCTTTGCCCCCCTTGCCACACTGTGGCATTACTTTACTGCAGAAATATGAAGAGGAGGCTGTGACCCAAAAACAGTGATATCATAAAAAACATTTAAGATTCATAGTAGCTCAACTGCATGGGACAGACGGTTTGATTTTTATGTTTTTATAATCTCCAGTTTACGTGTTACCGAATTTCACTGTGGTTTATATTTGAGGCAAAAGTAGAGGGCTTTTATTATAGACAAATGGAAATGAGAACTGGATGAAAATAGAGTTCATCTCCTTTCCAAAAATGCTAATACCATCATTTCATGACTGCTAAGTTTTCATTAATCTTAAATTGAGAAAAATGCAATTGTTCGAAATAATTTATTTTTATTAATTGTCTTTATGTTTCTTTTAGGAGGATGATCCTCCTAGTGAAGGGCAAGTGATTAGGATGCCCCATAAAAAATTTCATGCAGATGCAGTTCTTTCTGTTCTTGCTAAACAAAACCAGGAGTCAGCAGTTTCACAGCAAGCAGTCTGTCATTCAGAGGTACTTTTTAACTTTAATGACTTTTTTTTTTTTTTTGGTTAGATATAAATACAGGAAAAAAATTAAAATATTCTTACTACTAGTTAAAGCATGCTAGTATTTTGTTTTTTCAAGGGTCAGTGTTATAGCAACTTTAACTTGGAGTCATGGAACTATAGAGTTTTATAACTGAAAGGAATTTAGACCATCTGTTCCAACCACCTTGTTCTACATCTAAAAAAGCTAAAGCTTTGTGAGGATTATTCATTCATTATACAATTATTTATTGAGTATCTGTTATATGCCAGACACAACCTGGGAAAAGATACAAAGGTAAATAAGACATGACCCCTACCTTTAAGCAGCCTACAGTCATGAAGGAAGATAAGGGCTTACACAAGTAATTATTCAACAGTGCAATAACTGATCAAATAGCTGTATTTACAAGTACTATATGAACACACAGGAGAAAAGACTCTGCTTGAAGTTAGATGACACTTCCTACACAATATTACATTGATGTCAGTCTTTAAAGATGGAGTAGGACTTTGCAGGCAGCCATGAAAGAGAAGGACATTTCAGAAGCAGAAATACCATTTGTTAAGGGATGAGAGCCAAGAAATATTAAAGCATATTTGGAAAGTATTGAAAATTTCTGTGTGGCTAGAACTTTAGATAAAGAATCAGTTATGTCTGGAGAAGTAGATTGAACCAGATGATCATAAAGAATATTTTATTTAGGCCATGTTAAGGTTTGGGCACTGTGGAGCCCATGAAGGTTTTTGGGCAAGGGAGTTGCCTTAGGAAGGAGTATGAAGCCATAAACAAATGAGGGAGACATGGGAGATCTGTCAGAACACCACTGTAGTAGACCCAGCAAGAGAAACGATAATATGAACAAAGACAGTTACAGCAGAAATAGGAGAGATATTTAAATTTAAGGGCATAGGATTGACAGTAATTGGTCATTGGTTGAGAGAGGTAAAGAAGCTTTTTTTTAAGGATAATCTTGAAGTTCCTACCTTGGGAGCCTGGGTAGGTGATTGTAGAGTTGTTGGCTTAGAAGTGCAGAGAGAAGAGTGCCAGATTTTGTGGGGAAAGTAATGAGTTTGATATACACATCAAATTTAAGGTGCTTAAGGAAATTCCAGGTAGAAATATACAACATTGTCATTCAGACTGGTTAATGGTGGAGCTGAGACTAGGATTCTTGATCTATAGTGCTGTTTCTATCATATCTGGTTGTCTTTGCATGAACAAATGTCAGCTGGCTTTAGATGAGCTGGAGATCTAAAGACTATATAGGGCCCAAGGAGATGGTTGGTTTTATTTCCTACTTTTATTCTGAAAACTTTAAATGATTAGGAAAGGCAGGAGAAGATATAAAATTTAGTAATGGGAAAAAATGAAAGCTTAACATATTCCTTCTTAATATATTCCTTCTAAATTTAAAATAATTAAATTTTCTGTAACTTTAGTTAGCAACAGACCAAAAATTGATTTCACCGGAAAAATATTAGTTGTGATGTCCGTGTTGCTAAATTCAAAAACGTACTGTCATAGCTGCAGAAACTAAGGTGCTTAGTATCGAAACCAGTAAGTTGAGAGAGAGAGAAAGGAGGGAGGGGAGAGAGAGAAAGTGCATGTACGTGTGGAAAGGAGAGAGACAGCGGGAGAGGGAAGGAGGGAGAGAGAATGAGACAAGCAAATGGTACAAAAAGAGGTGGCAAATAGCAGAAGTGTCTGCATAATTTATAAATTCCACTGACTAATCCCAGTTTTCTTTTTGGAAATCACTAATATCTGTATTTATTTGTTCAATTTTATCAGACCTTTTTATCTTTTAGATGCTGGGAAATTTATCTTCATTATTTCTTTCTCTTTTTTTTTTTTTTTTCTTCCTTTCATTTCCACCCCTCCTCTGCCTTCCAAACTCTTATTTCTAGATATTGACACTTCTATTTCTATTTTTATACCTTAAATTTTCTATCTCTTTCTTTTCTTCTCCATTCTGGGAGGGCTCCCCAATCTGATCTGCTAACTGTTAATTTGTTCTCTACCATACTGTTTATCCCATTTATTGTATTTTTCGTACTTGACATTCTTGTTTTCTTTTTTTTTTTTTTTGCTTTGCATTTTAATGTATTTTCTTATCGCCTACTCTGTGTCTGTCTGATTAATATCATTCACTTTGTTGTCTGTTTTTTTTTTCTTTTTTAAACTTATTGACTTCTCAGGTATCTGGTTCTTTTGACCTGTGAGTTCATATTTCACTGATGGGATCAACTATTCTGTCTGAGAATTTGGGTAAGGATAAAACCAGTCCATGGTCTGTTTCAGAGAGTTGAAGAAGAGGGGAGGAGAGAGCCCTAGGGAGGAGAGCCTCAGGCAGCACAGAACCACCCTTGCTCACTGTCCCTGCTGTTTGCTGTTACTCCACTATATAGCTCTTCTGGTGATTATTGTGTCTTTAAGCCGTTAGGAAGAAGTTGCTTTGAGAGGGTTTATAATCCACTAGTCCCAGGGTTTGGAGGGGAAGAAGGTGAAGGAATGAATCCCCACGGATGGGCTTCTGGACAGATTTCATCTATAGTTGTCACCATAGCTACTAGGCCTTCATGTTCCCTGGTATTACTCTGGGGTGCCAGCATTTGCAGCTGGGGTTGTTGACAGGAAGACTTTTATGGTTGAAGGGCAAGCAGTGATCTCAAATTAATGGAGGAAGAAACAAGCACTTTTCTCCAGTCATTGCTGTCATGAAGCTCCTCCACACAGCCTCTTCCCTAGGATGCAGCCCCTTTCTTTCCACACATACCAGCTTAAGTTATACCAGCTTAAGTCTGTCTTTCCAGCGGTTTTTCACAACTTTTACTTTAGTTCTCAGAATCTATGGGTTCTTTCTCACCTCTGTAGTTACTCCAGTGTTGATTTTGAGAGCTATCAGCCTATGTTATTGTGCTGTCCTGGCTAGACCAGCAATGCAGAAGTTAGAATTCTAGTTTCTCCAGATCTTTTTCTAAGCATTAACCATTTGTATATGTATAAAAATATATTTGTGTGTATGTATATGTATGTGTGTATATATATGTATGAATTTTTTTGAGACAGAGTTTCAGTCTGTTGTTTATGCTGGAGTGCAGTGGCTCAGTCAGCTTACTGCAGCCTCGAACTCTTGGACTCAAGCAATCCTCCCACCCCAGCCCCCAGAATAGCTGGGACTATAGGCATGCACCATGCCTAGCTAATTTTTTATTTTTTGTAGAGATGGGGTCTCACTCTGTTGCCTAGGCTGATCTCCAACTTCTGACCTCAAGTGATCCTCCTACCTCAGCTTTCCAAAATCCTGGGATTATAGGCGTGAGCCACCATTTCTGGCTTAGTATATACTTTTGAGGTGTGCGTATATTTTGTTGTGCAATTTTAAATTTTAAAAAGCCAGTTGCAAGGCTTTTTAAAATTTAACATAAATCCTGAAGATCTATATTCTTTTTACCTACCATGTAGTATACCATAGTTTAATTATTCTCCTATTGAAGGATTTTTAGATTGGTTCCAGTTATTCCCTAATCAAACTATACTAGGTATAAAATCCTTTTTTGTACTCATGAGAAATTATTTTTCTAGATTTAGATACTAAGGCATGGAATTGCTGGCTCAAAGATATAAGCATTCATAATTTAAGTAGGCACTGAAAAATTGCCCTAATGTATGAGATCCCTTTCCCATGTCACACATAATGTTTTTCATCTGAAATTTTTGCCAGTTGGATTAACAGTGACATTTTGCATATTTTCCTGTCTAAAGGACCATTACATTTGTTTGTAATAGGAACTAGTAACAGTGATACATTATAAGTTAAAATATTGTTTTGCTAAGAAAATAGTGGCTTTTCTTTGTGCTTGAAACTTCTTGCTCAGAGGGGCATTAGGTCAGTGAGAGCTGGCTGATGGCAAACTGTAATTTGTACATATATGTAGATGGGCTAGGTATATTACTCTGTATTATAGGCAGCCTGACTTAAATTGACACGAGTTTAAGCACTGAGTATAATCCAAAACTCAGAGATACTTGTGAGTATGAGAGCATTTTGTAAATAGGCAAGATAAGTCTTCAGTAGGGTCATAGAGTATTCTTAAGGTGTTAAATAGTTCAGCAGTTACAAGTATCCTAGAAAACAGATTCACAACAGAGAAGTTACTGTAGATTGTCAGAGTAAGATAGGCATTGTGAAATATTTCTCAATTTCTGGGGAAAACATAATTGCCGTCATTCTAAACACTGCCCAAGAGTCTCCAAGGGATTTCATATTAATTATGAAACAGTATTTTTTAATTTAAAGGATGTTGAGGCAATCAGTATTCCTAAAGAAGAATCAGGCTAAGAGAATAAGGAGAGATAGAGATGTACATAGGAGAATGAAGACAAATTGAAGAGAATCTTGAATGTTGAGCTAAGAAGTTTAGCTTTTATTTTATAGTCAATGGAATCATCAAAGATGTTTCAGCAGTGATTTCTTCATATATTCTAGTAAAAAAAAAACACTTGTTGGTTGAAATTAAACCCCTTTTAAATGAGAAACATGGGCGCTTTCAGATATTGGAATTTTTCTTCAGTTCTTAATTAGTAAATTCATTAATTAGAGTATCTCAAATCATAAAATGTACTAGTGATTAGGATATATAATTTTTTAATACAGAAAGAAAATAGGAGTCTTATATTTTTTCAGTTGTTCATTTATTTCATAGATTTCATTTAAAACAATTTTGTTTTGTTTTGTTTTGTTTTTGAGACAGAGTTTCACTCTTGTTGCCCAGGCTGGAGTGCAATGGCGGGATCTCGGCTCACTGCAACCTCCGCCTCGTGGGTTCAAGCGATTGTCCTGTTTCAGCCTCTCGAGTAGCTGGGATTACAGGCATGCACTACCACGCCTGCTAATTTTGTATTTTTAGTAGAGAGGAGTTTTTGCCATATTGGTCAGGCTTGTCTGGAACTCCTGACCTCAGGTGATCTGCTTGCCTTGGCCTCCCAAAGTGCTGAGATTACAGACGTGACCCACCATGCCCGGCCAACAATTCTGTGCTTTTTGTATTTTTTATTTTTCCAAGGGAAAAGAACATTATTAAATATGACTAAAGTAGTCTTCTATAATCTCTATACTTTTTTTTTTTTTTTTTTTTGAGACAGAGCGTCACTCTGTTGCCCGGGCTGGAGTGCCGTGGCTTGATCTTGGCTCACTGCAGCCTCTGCCTCCCAGGTTCAAGCGATTTTCCTACCTCAGCCCCCCAGGTAGCTGGGACTGCAGGTACGCGCCACCATGCTCGGCTAATTTTTTTTTTTTTTTTTTTTTTAGTAGAGGCAGGTTTTCACCATATTGGCCAGACTGCTCTCAAACTCCTGACCTTGTGATCTGCCCACCTCAGCCTCCCAAAGTGCTGGGTGGTGTGATCCAGGCCTCTATACTTTGATAAAAATCTTATTATTGATATATGGGGTAACCTTTATGCTGTTTAAAGTATATTATTCTCATCAGTTGTTTAATTGTAAAGTTTCCACTAACAAACTTTAGGCAATTTTTATTCATGCAGAATGAGAGAAATTTTCTGTTATTCCCATTTTAAGCTGTATGAACAATGTGTAATGCATACCAGCATTTAGTGGTTTTGATTTTTTGTCTTTTTTGACACGGTCTCACTCTGTCACCCAGGCTGGAGTACAGTGGTGCAATCTCGCTCACTGCAGCCTCTGCCTCCTGGGTTCAAGCTAGCCTCCTGCCTCAGCCCCCCAAGTAGCTGGGACTACAGGTGTGTGCTATGATGCCCAGCTAATTTTTGTAATTTTTGTCGAGATGGGGTTTTGCTGTGTTGCCTAGGCTGGTCTTGAACTCCTGAGCTCAAGTGATTCACCCGCCTCGGCCTCCCAAAGTGTTAGGATTATAGACATGAGCCACCGTGCTGGCCCCACTGAGTATTTTAAATTGTAATATAATTTTTCTTTTATGTTTTATTGCTATTTAATTGGCACTTGAAAAATAGATAGTGGTTAATTTCATAAAATATATGAAATTATTATATTGAAAACAAAGCCTATCATTAGGCTTATTAGACTAACTTCTTGAACTTTTCTTGCATGTAACATATATGTGGCATAGAAGGCAGTTTGTAAAATACCTTCCAAGGAGTCAAAGGGTATTGTTCATGATATTTGGCAAACATTTCCTGTTTTGACTTGATTTTAATATAATGGTTTTAACAATTGTTTCTACTTTTTAAAGGACATGGAAAACAGTGTGGGTGAACTTAGTGAAGGACAAAGACCCCAGCTAATAGCGGCAGCAGAGAACATCTTAATGGGACATTCTCTCTATATGCAGCCACCTGTCACTAATGCACAGTCTTTGGATCAACAGTGTGATCCTAAACCATTATCTCGGCAATTTGACGCAGTTTCAGGTATATACCAAAATATTTTTTCTTGATGTGTCATAGTAGTATCCCTAATCTGAGTTGAGAAAAGTATACCTATTTTCAGATGGGGGCTTGCAAAATTTCTTTATTAAAAGGGATTTTAATAATTGAAAAGTTTGGTGATAACTTTTTTTATAGTATATATAGCAGTGTTTCCCCAAATGTGATTCATATATCAATGTTGGTACTTGAACTTTTGGGTGGTATGTGAATTAATTTTGGTAATACACATACATACACTTAAAACTTTTCAACTGTGATACTTTTATTTCATTTTATTTGCTTATTTGTTTATGTATTTATTTATTTAGAGACAGAGTCTCACTCTGTCACCCAGGCTGGAGTGCAGTGGCACAATCTCGGCTCACTGCAAGCTCTACTTCCCGAGTTCACGCCATTCTCCTACCTCAACCTCCCAAGTAGCTGGGACTACAGGCACCTGCCACCACACCTGGCTAATTTTTTGTATTTTTTAGTACAGACGGGGTTTCACCGTGTTAGCCAGGATGGTCGCTATCTCCTGACCTCGTGATCCGCCCGTCTCGGCCTCCCAACGTGCTGGGATTACAGGTGTGAGACATCGCACCTGGCCTATTTTATTTTATTTTATTTTATTTTATTTTATTTTTTTTGGAGATGGAGTCTTACCCTGTCGCCCAGGCTGGAATGCAATGGCATAATCTTGGCTCACTGCAACCCCTGCCTCCCGGGTTCAAGCTATTGTCCTGCCTCAGCCTCCCAAGTAGCTGGGATTACAGGCATGTGTCACCATGCCCAGCTAATTTTTGTATTTTTATAGAGACAGGGTTTCACTATGTTGGCCAGGCTGGTCTCAAACTCCTGACCTCAGGTATTCTGCCCGCCTCAGCCTCCCAAAGTGCTGGGATTACAGGCGTGAGCCACTGTGCCCAGCCGATGCATTTATTTTAATATGTTCTAGAAAAATATAACAAATCCATGAAAACTGACGTAACGGATCTTTAGGACAAGGGTAAATTAGATAATACTGTAGCTATTTATTCCTTATATGGATTTTAGTAGCACTTAGTGCATTCAGGACCATTTTAGAATTTAAATAAACTTTCTGTTGTGACACGTTGGAAATAAGGATAGAATAGAGAATCCCAATCACTAGCATATATAGTTGACTCTCATCTATGGACCATTGTTATATTCTGTGGTCACCACAAACATATTAACAAATATTGAACCATTGCTCCTAGGATAAATACAGGATTAGGTTTCTGTGAGCCTCTAGTCATAACATTTTTATCAACTGATCAATATATAACCTGGTTTTATTTATGTTTCTGTTTAAAGAAATCTTATTTAATATATATTTTGGATTCATTAATATTGAACTCACAGCCATTGAACTATCCAGCAGTGTAACTTGTGCCTGAAGGAGGCCTATCTAACACATATATTTTCTCCATAAGACACAACAGAAGAGCCTTTTTGTGCTTAGAAACACTAAACAGGCCAGGCGTGGTGGCTCACGCCTGTAATCCAGCACTTTGGGAGGCCAGGGTGGGCGAATCACCTCAGGTCAGGAGTTTAGGTCAGGAGTTTAGGTCAGGAGTTTAAGACCAGCCTGGCCAACATGGTGAAACCTTATCTCTACTGAAAATGCAAAACTTAGCCAGGCATAGTGGCAGGCGCCTGTAATCTCAGCTACTTGGGAAGCTGAGGCAGGAGAATTGCTTGAACTCAGGAGGTGCAGAGGGCAGAGGTTGCCGTGAGCTGAAATCGCGCCACTGCACTCCAGCCTGGGCAACAAGAGCGAGTCTTTGTCTCAAAAAAAAAAAAAAAGAAAGAAAGAAAGAAAGAAGCACTAGACAGTACCTCGGCGCTAAGAGGCCATTTTAAACAGTGAAATCACCAAAAAACAAACAAACAAAAAAACAAAAAAAACATGAAATGTGAAAAACACAGCTTTACATATACTGTGAAAAGGTCTCTTGTTTACAGTATGAGAGCTGAAATAAGGTGGAATGTATCCTTGTTCAGCATCAACTGGAAAAATGCATATAAGGCAATTTAAGTTTTTCACCACTCTGTACATGTCCACAAATGACCACAAAGGTGCTGCAAGTATTGATTTGGGGATTATAAATACATTTCAGCAAGTAGGTAAATTTGCAAATATGTAATTTACAAATAAATGAGGATCTGCTATATTCTTATTATTGATTTTTAAATGCCCATTGCTGCTTTCTCTTAAGTGAAAAGAAACTTCTGGAGGCATGCAGATTTGCCAGAAATCAGAAAAGGAAAAGCCTGAAGTTAGAGTATTTAGTTTCATATTAAGTGAATACCTTGTATCGTTCAGAATTGGGAGAAGTTCGAGACTGAATTTCCCATGTGAATATATGTAAAGATTGGCCTCATTTCTCATTTTGTACACATAATGAGAGTATTAAATGTTTTACATTCTTTAAAATTTGTTGGATTCAAATAGCATGAAATGTGACTTACCTTTATGTCCAGCTAAATGTGCAGAATGCAATTAAACAGAGTTAGCACTAGGTGGCTCTCGCAGATCACTTGAACTGCTAGGTACTTAAGAGCTACTAGGTACCTGAGAGCAACTAGGCACTTGGTTGAAATGTTACGGAATAAATTCCCTGGGGAGATAGCCTCTCTGGTCCTTTCTTAAATTTCTGGTAACCCTAGCAGATTACCTATAGGACATGCATTTTTAATGTTAGATACATTATAGGTATTTGTTTGATTGGAAAAAATAAGTAACATGGTATAACATAAGACTGAGCACATATGTAAGGCAGTATAGCAAAATAGCTAAGAGTTTAGGCTTTGAGAGTTTCCGAAGTGGGTTTGAATTCCAGCTCTGTATATCTTTGGTCAAGTAACTTAATGTTCCTGAACCCAAATTTCTTCATGTGTCAAGTGGGGATAATATTGCTATGTACAAAATTACCCCACATTTAACAGCTGAAGGCAACAAATATTTATTATCTCACAGAACTCTGAAAGTCACAAATCTGGTAGTGGCTTACTTGGGTGGTTGTCAGGATCTCTCCTGACATGGCAGTCAAGATGATGGCTTCGACTGAGGTCATCTGAAGGCTTGACTAGGGTTGAAGGATCCACTTTCCAAGCTCACTCATGTGCCTTTAGCAAGAGGCTTCACTTCCTCACCATGTTAAACAGTCCATAGGGCCATGAATGATGTGGTAGCAGGCATCTCCCAAGAGAAAGTAAGCAATCAAAATGGAAACAATACTGTCTTTTTTTTTTTTTTTCTTTTGAGAGAAAGTAGCTCCTGAGTAGCTGGGACTACAGATGCACACCACCATGCCTGGCTGATTTTCGTATGTTTTTATAGAGATGGGGTTTTGCCATGTTGGCCAGGCTGGTCTCAAACTTCCGAACTCAAGTGATCCACCTGCCACAGCCTCCCAAAGTGCTGGGATTACAGGTGTGAGCCACTGCGCCCAGCTGATAATGTCTTTTATAACCTAATCTCTAAAGTGACATGCCATCACTTATGTCATATTCCATTGATAACACAGACCAATCATGGAACAACTTAAGAGATGAGTTTAAAAAGGTGTGAATACCAAGAGGGCAGGGATCATTGGGGGCTATCTTGGAGGTAATAGTGTCTATCTCATTACGGTTATTAGGTACATGTATTTGACAATGCATGTGAAGTAGTAAGCACAGTGCTTGGCACATGATGTTGTTCTCTTTAATAATGCTTGGAGCATGAAAAGTACTATCTTATATGTACTTCATAGAATCAGAAACTATCAACAGTTGACTAAAAGGACTTTGCCTATAGAAAACTAATTTGTTCCTCTTGTTTCAAGATTTTCTCCTGGTGACCACAGAATATAACTGTGGTCCATAGATGAGAATCAACTATATATGCTAGTGATTGGTATTGCTTTTCATCAATGTTGCTTACAGAGGGTCATCTATTCTTACTTTGCCCCTCCCCACCCCTGCTAATTTTCAGGAAATGTCCTATTTCCTGTAGTTCTCTAACACTGTCTCCATTCCTTAGGCTCTCAGGTTGGGTTGAGTAACTGAATGATGCAAAATTGGTTTTGAGGAGTTGTCTTGGGGACCCTAAAATGTAAGCTATAATTTGAATGAATTATATGTGGACCCTGGGATATACTATGAACTACAGCTTTTTATTTACTCAAAAAACCTGTATTGAATACCCACTGTATACCTAGAGCTGTGTAAGTACTACATTAAGCACTCAAGATTCAAAGATGATAGATGTCTGCTCTCAAGACATTTACTAACTAGTGTGGGAGAAATAAATAACAATTATAATATTGTATGACTAGTACAACATACGGCTGTGGGAGTGCAGAGGAGGAATTCAACTCATTTGTGAGGGCTTAGAAAAGGTTTTCTGCAAGAGCCAATGTGAAATTGAATCTTAAGGGAATTAGCCAGATGGTAAATTATAAGAATATCCCAGTTTGTTCATTTACCTTATTCAGAAGACATTTTTGAGTGCCTGCTATGTGCTGAGCATGTGCTAGGTTCTATGAAAATGAAACTTGGTAAGGCCCTGTTCACAATGATGGTTTTTTCTCTAGTAGACATAGTAGATAAGAAAGCAAAAACATGCAATAAATTACTGTAGTTATTGTGAAGAAGTCCATATAGGATGGATGTTCAGGTCAATTGTAGTTGAAGGGATTCAGGAAAGACTTCATAGATGAGGGAAGTCTTGCTTGAGGTGACTCCTCAAAGATGAATAAATACTTGCCATGTGGTGAGTGAGGAGGGACCTTTCAAGCATAATATGCAATAAGACAGGGAACAAAGGCCAAAAAAACCGCAAAAAACAAAAAAACCAAGGGTTAATCACAGAAGTGCGGTGTTTTTGTCGAAGAAGTAGAGCTTAAGATGTAATGAAATTGCAGCAGGGAGCAGAAACCAGGTCATGAAAAGCCCTGGATGATCTATTAAGGAGTACAGTAAGGATCGCTTTGTATACAAAATGGGAAATAGTCTTACTTTATACTTATTCCCATAAACAGTTCAGTCTTAAGTTTCTGTCAATTCTGAATGTTGTGTGATATTCATCAGTCTGCTAAAGATTATAAATAAATGAGTGATATGATCATATTTACCTTTTATTTAGCAAGATCATCTGAGGTGCAGTGTGATGGGTAGATTGGAAGAGTTAAGACTAGATGCAAGGAACCTGATTAGACAACCATTAAAGTTGACCCGATGAGATATTATTCAGTAGGGAGGATATATAAAAAGGGAGATTTGAGAGAGAATTAAGGAGATGGACAGGAATTCATTTGAGTGTGAGCAGTAAAAAAGTAGCAGAAAGTCTAAGAAATACCTGGGTTTCTGGCTAGAATTATTGGATAGATGGTCATCTCAGTCACTGAGAGAGAGCGAATATGGAGGAACGACAATTAGGAGGAAAGAGGTGGAGTGGGGTTTATACATAATGTGTGATGCCTTTGACTTTCATACAAATGAAAAAAATCCGTTAGATATACCAGACCAAAAATTCTTGCTGGACTGGCAATTTTAGGCAAATTTAGTGTTCTCTAAAAGTCTGCCATGGTTGCTCTCCACTACAATAAAATCCTAGGAAAGCAAAATTAGGGATTTCTAGTTATGATTAATTAAATTAAATTAAATTTGACTTGATTGAAATAATATTTTAAATATCCCTCTTTTAAAGGTCTAACTTGCATTATACAGGTAAGACACCCACACTCAGTGAGCCTGCTTGTTAGAAGACACAGCAAATTCAGCACTGTTGTGATTGTTGTCATGGAATCCTTTCCTGACCCTTATCACTGGGTTAAATACCTGTCATATGTACTCTGTGTAATTCTCTAATGCCACCTGCCTAATGTTGCTCTTATCACACTGATTGGTAATCTCATGTGAGGGTATGGACTTTATCTTGTTTACTGTCATATCCCTGTCACCTAGCAGGTTATGTAGTACACAGATCATAGTAAATATCTGTTAAATTATGGGATGGTGTATGATGTGAAAGCTATTGTGCACTTTTTGAGTGCTCCCCACCACCACTTTTTTCCTGTCCCATGTATACCTTATCCCAAGTAACCCGTGTTAAGATTCTGGCATATAACCCTCCTGTTTTTTACCTCACACATACAATTTTATGCACACATGCATGTACAATATATATAGTGTGTGTGATTGCCATTATTTTACAATTTGAAATCATATCTTGCACACTTGCCTAAATTTTATGTTTTACCCAGTAAACCCTGTAGACTATTCCAGGTCAACTGGTGTTACTTAAATTTGTTCATTTGAATGATTGCATAAAACTTCATAGTGTTGATTTCCAATAATTTATTTAGTTGTTTCTCTATTGATGGATGTTTATTACCATTTCCCTGCACTGTAAACAATGCTAGAGTAAGTATCCACACACATATCCTACCAGATTGTTGTGTTTTATATACTCCTCCTTACTCCAGTGTATGTACTCCTGGGAAGCTCTTCTATACATGAGCAAATGTATCTTTAGTTTAGAAATAAATAATGCCAAGTTGCTTTCTTGAAAGTTTAAACCAATGTATTTTTATCAGCAATTGATTAGTGCCCTTTCCTTATATCCCCTCCTGAAATTGTGTTGAATAGTTTTTTTTTATGCCTCAGTAGAAATATGAAGATATGTTTCTGACTCCTGATGAGTTTATATGTCTTTTCAGTCATATGTTTGTTGGCCATTTGTATGTGCTCCTATAAAGTTCTTTTCCCATGGGGGAGGTTCTCAATTTTTCTTGTTATTTTTAAAGCTGTTTCTATAGTTTAGATGTTTTCTACTATTTGTATTGTAAACATTTTTATCCAAATTTATGTTTTGTTCACTGATGTTGATGATCTTTTTTTGCCATATAATTTAAAAATTTATATATGGATATTTCTATCTTTTATACTTTCTGTGCTTTCATGGCTTAATCATGTTGCTATACTATAGAAAATAGCTAATCATTTTTATCTATTTATCTGATATCCAGTCACATTACCACATTCTCGTATTAGTTCTAATAGAGTTCTTTTGTTTTCATTAGAGTCTCTGGAGTTTTCTAGGCATATAGCATATTATCAGCAAAAGAGTTTTCAATATCTTCGTTTTTAACATTATATGTAATTCTTTTCTCTTAATTTATCTTAGAAAAATGTCGAAGAAGTCACATAGGAATAGAAAAAGACATAATAGAATATAAAGAGGCAAATAAAGCCTGGAACATGAATTACTTTAAATTATAGGTATTATTACCATTACTTAAATTTATCTTATGTTAGATAATTAAATGAGAATCAGGTAATAATTTTGATAAATTGTTTTATACAGATAATACTATAATAGTAAAAATCAGAACTCAATGCGTCTGGGCATGGTGGCTCACGCCTATAATCCCAGCACTTTGGGAGGCCAAGGCGAGTAGATCACTTGAGAACTTGAGGTCAGGAAGTTCAAGACCAGCCTGGCCAATGTGGTGAAACGCTGTCTCTACTAAAAATACAAAAATTAGATGGGTATGGTGGCACATGCCTGTAGTCTCTGCTCCTCGGGAGGCTGAGGCAGGAGAATCGCTTGAACCCTGGAGGCGGAGGTTGTAGTGAGCCGAGATTGCACTACTGCACTCCAGCCTGGGTGAGTGAGTCTCCATCTCAAAAAAAAAAAAAATTAAAACTCAATAGATGTATTTTGCTTTATGTAAAACCCCATTGAAAACCTAGATTAACATAAAAGATCAATCAGAGTGATTATTTGCTATATCTAGGAAATTGTCAACAGAATGCCTTTAAATGGAAAATATCTATGGCATCTTTAAAATATTTTTTCAGGCTGGGTGCAGTGCAGTGGCTCATGCCTGTAATCCCAGCACTTTCAGAGGCTTGAGGCAGGAAGATCACTTGAGCCCAGGGATTTCAGACTAGCTTTGGCAACGTGGCAAAACCCTGTCTCTATTAAAAATACAAAAAATTATCCAGGTGTGGTAGTGCACACCTGTTGTCCCACCCACTCAGGACGCTGAGGTGGAAGAATCACCTGAGCCTGGGAAGTCAAGGATGCAGGGAGCCATGATCATGCCATTGCACTCCAGCCTGGGCAACAGGAGTGAGACTCTGTCTTTAAAAAAAATAAAATAAAATAAAATAAAATAAATATGAATTTTAAATATATATATTTAAAACAACTTAATTTGCATATAACTCCAGGTCTATTTCTATTGATTATATTTTAAAAGATTATCTAGCAAGACTGTGAAACAGAGAGCAGTGACTTAACTCCTTTGTGCTTCTTACTAGCTCTCTGATTTTGGACAGTTAGTTAACTTCTCTGAACCTTAGTAATGTCAGTGAGAGACAGTTACAATACTGTAACCTGTCTATCTTACAGAATGATTGTAAAGTTCAAATGTAATAAGATAATGTACTCATATATGAAAGTGCTTGGAGTATATAGTGCAATACAAAGGTACAGTGATGTTATTATTAGATATATAGATACCTCTGCTCTTGTCTTCTTTCTACTGATTTGACTGAGGTGCCATTTGTTTATTTATTTGTTTGTTTGTTTATTTATTTTGAGACGAGGTCTCACTTTGTCACCCCAACTGGAGTGCAGTGATGCTATCTCAGCTCAGTGCAACCTCCGCCTCCCGGGTTCAAGTGATTCTCCTGCCTCAGCCTCCTGAGTAGCTGAGATTACAGGCACATGCTACCCCACCCAGCTCATTTTTGTATTTTTAGTAGAGACAGGTTTCATTATGTTGGCCAGGCTGGTCTCGAACTCTTCTCCTCAGGCGATCCACCCGCCTCAGCTTCCCAAAGTGCTGGATTATAGGCATGAGCTACCGCGCCTGGCCAGAGGTGCCATTTAGATAAAAAAAAAGAGCTTGATCACTTGAAGAAAAAAAGCCACAGAATAGAGCTAGGCAGTACCAACATTTTCCAGGCAGGAAATTGCCCTATGCTTTAAGATTACCTTTTAGATAGAAAGTATTCTATTGACTCTTGGAGATAGGAACGGTAAGCAGGAGTGTTAAGAGTTCGTCTATGGGAAGGAGGCTTCAGATGAACTGCATGGACAACTTGTTGATTGAAACTTTACGTAGAATATTCCATGGATTTGTTTGAACATAGGTACTTTTTGCATTCTCTCTGAGTTTTGGTTTTAACTGCAGTGAAGGCTTGGTCCAGGTGTTTTTGTTTGAAGTACACTGCTAGTTCTAATTCAGCAGGTGAGACATATTGGTAGTTTTAGTCAACTACTTGTTCATTTTTGAAGATAAATTTAACAATTTATTTTAACTTTTTGTTTACATTTTTGATAACAGGTAGTATTTATGAAGATTCATGTGCTAGTCATGGTCCAATGAGTTTGGGAGAATTGGAGTTGGAGCCAAATTCTAACCTTGTTCTTCCCACAACACTTCTGACATTACAAGAAAATGATGTTAATTTACCAGTAGCCGCTGAAGATTTTTCCCAGGTACCAAATTAATAGCACTTATATTTTACTTAAAATGAGAATTGAAACGATATTGCCTTAGCATGGTATCCGGTCAAGAGCCAAGCCTCTGGAGTCAGATAGCTTCAAATCATGCCTCCTTTATTTCCTAACTCAAGCCTGAATATAAATCTTAGTTCACCCAAGCTGTGCCCTTGAACATATTATCCCCCTTTAAGCCTTAATTCCCTATCTTTAAATTAAAGAATAAAAGTAATGGCCAGGTGCAATGGCTTACACCTGTAATCCCAGAAACTCTAGGAGGCCAAGACAGCAGATCATTTGAGTCCAGGAGTTTGAGACCAGCCTGGGCAATGTGGCAAAACGCCGTCTCTACAACAAATACAAAAATTAGCTGGGCTCCTGTAGTTCCAACTACTTGGGAGGCTGACGTGGGCAGCAGATTGCTTGTGCCCGGGAGGCAGAGAGTGCAGTGAGAGCGGATTACACCACTGCACTCCAGCTGGATGATAGAGTGAGACTCTTGTCTCAAAAAAATGAATAAATAAATAAAACATTAAAATAATATATATAAAAGTAAGGTAGCTATTTCATTTACATCTCTGTATCTGCATACAATACCTAGCTCAGTAATTTGCACATAGTAGGTGCTTGATAAGTGTTTATTACATTGAAATTTGTAAAAAGTGTTTCATAAGAAATGTATTGCATAAGAAATTTAATACTGAGTGAAGCCAATGGCCCATGCAATCACGTGTACTGAAAAAATAGGTTAATTACTCACCAAGATGTTAATCTAAAAAAGTTCAATATTAAATAGTTTTTTATTTGTATATTGGCAATTTATTACTCATTTTGAAGTAATTTATGAATAAGTCTTCATGGTATTGTGCAGCAGTACATGTGTTAAGGATGAAACCAAAAAATATGTAAGATAAAGATTGTGGAACACATGATTATGTGGGGTTCAGTATTACCAACCTGTGACCAAGCAATGACTAGGAAAAATTAGTTAATAATGAAAAAGTATCTATTAATAACTTCTGTATAAAAAAATTTTTTGTGTCCATGATTAGGCAAACATTTCTGGGATATGATACCAAAGGTACTATCTATGAATAATAAATTTTTAAATTGATCTTATCAAAAATAAGAACTTCTGTTCTTCAAAACACAGTTAAGAGAATTAAAAGGCAAGCCACTGACTGGGAGAAAATATTTACAAATCTCTTATCTGATCAAAGACTTGTGTTCAGAATATATAAGGAGCTCACATAACTCAATATTAAGAAAACAAACAATCCAGTTTAAAATGAGCAATAGATTTGGACCAGTACTTTACCCAGATATATGAATGGCAAATAAGCACATAAAAAGATTCTCAGCTGGGCATGGTGGCTCTCGCCTGTAAGCCCAGCACTTTGGGAGGCTGAGGAAGGTGGATCATGAGCTAACGAGATCGAGACCATCCTGGCCAACATGGTGAAACCCCGTCTCTACTAAAAATACAAAAATTAGCTGGGTGTGGTGGCTTGTACCTGTAGTCCCAGCTCCTTGGGAGGCTGAAGCAGGAGAATCACTTGAACCCGGGAGGTGGAGGTTGCAGTGAGCCAAGATCGCGCCACTGCACTCCAGCCTGGTGACAGAGCAAGACTCTGTCTCAAGGAAAAAAAAAAAAAAAAAGATTCTCAGCAGAGTTAGTCATTAGGAAAATGCAAAATAAAACCACAATGAGCTACCACTACACATCCATTAGAATATCTAAAATCTAAAAGACTGTCACGCCAAATGTCGGCAAGGATGTGGAGCAACTGAACTCTCATACTTGGCTGATTGGGAATGTAAAACGATCTGACCCCTATGGAAAAGAGCTTGGCCATTTCTTAAAAAATACACACCCACCATATGAACCATGCATTTCACTCCTAGTTTCTCAAGAGAAACTAAAACATATATTTACACAAAGACATGTACATGAATGTTCATACAACTTTATATTTGTAGTAACCAAAAACTGGAAACAACACAATGTCCATCAACTGGTAAATGGACAAATTGTGGTGTATCCTGTACAGTGGAATGCTTAGCAATCAAAAGGCATGAACTATGAATACAAACAATAACATGGATGGTTCTTACAAAAGTTATGTTCAGTAAAGAAGCCATACCAAAGACGAACAAAAAAAAAATCACTCTGATTTTATTTATATAAAATTTTAGAGAATGCAAACTAATTTATAGTAATAGAAAGCATTTCAGTTCTTTTTTGGGGACGGTAGGAGGTAGAGGTGGGAAGGGCAAGAGGGAGAAGATAAAATGGTGTGAGAAAACTTTTGAGATTGATGGATATGTTTATTGTATTGTCTTGATTGTGGTGATAGTTTCATGGGTTTATAGGTAGGTCAAAACAGCAGATTGGACACTTTAGATATGTGCAGTTTATTGTCTGTTATGTATATCTCAATAAAACTTTCAAAATAAAAGTTTACTACCTTTTAATTGATGGCTTGTTTTAGAATAAAACTGTAAAGTGTTACCAGAAGAATGGGCCTCAAAAAATTCCTTTGTTAGATTTCTTTAGCTGACAGGGATGTATGGTTAGTAATAATGGCACACATTTATAGTGCTAAATGCTGTTCTAAGTTTTTTACATATTTTAACTCATTTAATCCTTATAACAGCCTAATGAGGTAGTTATTATTATCCCTATTTCATGAATGAGGAAATTGAGGTATTAAGCAGTTAAATAACTTGCCCAAAGTCAAAGCTAGAAAATGCCTTACCCAGATTTGAACACAGGCAGGTTAGCTCCTGTGTTCATAGCTCTTATTTGCTGTGAGTAAGCAAAGAAACCACTAGAAACATTCCAAGTCTCAGCAGCCAGAGCCAGAGGTAGTCCTAGTACCCATCTTAGAAAGACACACCAAGATAATATTTCCTTCGAGGCAGAAACATACATGACTAACAGCTCTAAACTTGAAAGACCAGAGTTAAGGCTAGTTACTATTACTGCCCCTTAGAGCTACTCATTTTTACCCCTAGATAAAGAGGATGCTTGTCAAAGGTGCAGTGATTACATTGTGTCCATGTGGACAGATGTTTCAGATTCTTCTATGGTTGTGTTTATTGACAAGGGTTCAGGGATTTCTTTTTAAGTTCCTGTTAAAGCTTTTTTCAGGGGCTCCTGTAATAGCTGTTTTCAGGGGCTCTTTATAATAAAGCGCATAAAACAGGAAAGAGAAGAAAGAAAATCACACAATTTGTGATGTGTGATTATGAAGAGATTTATGACTACTGTAAATTTCAAATTTGATTATGTTATAGGTAAGGGAGAGAGATGATAGTGCTTATGATGGAGCGTATGTTTCTTGAATGGCAAATGGAACATAACAATACCTACTCACACTTCTGAGAATTAAATTATGTTACTATATATAAAAGCTCTTCGAAAATTGCAGTGCATTATGCAGATTTTCATTTTATGCAAAAAGTGGTTATATGGAAGAGTTTGCTGCCAAATTAAGTTCTTATCCTGTCTAAATCCATTATATGTATATAAAGTAGTTTGATTCATAAGTAGCTCTGAATTTTCTAATAAAAATAGAAATGACTTGAATATTTGAAATCTGTATATATGATCCAAATCTTTTTAAAGTTTTTTTTTGGGAACATCTTTTCTTTTGTGATATGTACCTCATCACCTATTTATCGGTAGAAGTGCTAATACATAAATGGCAATAAAAAGCAACTAGACAGCAAGCATATTATTAAAATTTTATAAACACTTGAATAATTTGACTTCTCAGATTTTTTAAGTAACTACAAATATTATGACTTCATATCTTTAATTATTTAGTACCAACAAAAGCAAAATCAGGATGTTAAGCAAGTTGAACACAAACCATCACAAAGTTACCTACGTGTTACAAATAAATCTGATATTGCACCATCACAGCAACAAGGTAAGACTTGTTTTTATGTAGTAATATAATAGTTTGATACTTGTCTGGATATTGAACAAATATGTGAATTCTTTACTTTTGTATACATCCCACTGCTCTCTAGGTTTTTGTTTTCTTTTGTTTTATTTAGTCCATTTAGATGAAGAATCGATATTGTATTTCACTATAAATTAGTTTGTTCTTTTTACCAGTAAACAGTATTTCTAGTGGATTTTTAAAACTCTTAGCTGGTGTCTTTCCTTTACCCTTACCTTTTAGTTCTTGTTCAATTGAATACCAAGGTCTTTTTATCTGTACATAGGTCTGTTTGAAATTATAATATGTTAAAGACAGGAATTATGGCTGTGAATATGCTTTGTAAAGTACATTATTTAGTGCCTGGTGTTGTTGACCAAGTATAACTTAAAAACAATTGCCTCTCATGTTACATACTATTGATATGGATGACCTTAACTGTAGTTTATCAAACTTGTGTGGTTATCTTTCATTCCAGCATGCAAGCATTTTGATATTGTCTCTATGTTTCTGCAAGGCTGTTGGCCTCGTGCTTTGTTTGCCATCTTGCTTCTTAGTTATTTACATTTTATATAACCTAAAATCTGAAATTTTACAGTAGAAATTAAGATATCTTCTGTTTAAAAACTTTCTGCCACAATCCTGGAAGAAGTATTAGGAATATTTTGAGAAGTGGAATTTTTCTTTTTTGCTTTTATAACTGTGATTTTTATTTAATTTTCAAATAATACTTAATTGAGCAAATACATATCATTGAATGCCAGTATAATTACAAATGTAACTATGCATTTGTTGTTTTGGGAAGGACCTAAATGAGGATGTGCTCAAGATAGTAAGATTATGCCAGTTAAGGTTTGGGTTTTCACTCTTCCATTTGTTGTCTATTCCCCTCTTGCTCCAAGTTTTCAGAATTTTGTCCTCCTGACCCTTTTTTTTTTTTTAACCTCATCATAGTAGGTTAATGTTAATGTATTGTGGAAAATTGCCTATAAAACTCTTCTTATGGTGATTTAAAAATTAATCATGATAGTATATCAATATGGGCAGATACATGTTTCTCAGGTAATGTGAGAATTTACTTCTTGTTCTTCTACTGAGTCTTCATTTATGAACTATCCTTCACAGTCAACGATAGTTTCTTTAATGTTTTTAAAAATCAATCATTTTTGACATAAATGAATTTCATTTTCTTGGGGATATTGTATGTAATGAAATAATTATTTTTCTCAGCTGATAGGAAAATATCTCTGGTAAAATGTTAGCTGGTGGAAGGACGTTTTATGTGGAAAGGGTTTACAACAGTTGGATTTAACACATTTGAAATGTTTTGCGTTGAATTTTACATCTAATACAAAAGTTGGGAGAGCAGACCTCTACCAGCCTTGACTAAGACAAATAAATAGCAGTGGGCTATAAAGAGAGCATTTTAAATACAGGCCAAGTCTTTCACTCTATAATGATACATATCTTTATACTGAAAATTTCTTGAATGAATATGATTGCCTTGGCAAATATAGTCAGTAATGACTTTTTTCCCCATAGATTTTGTGGGTTTTATTTTTTTTTTTCTCTGATGAAACTCTGAGACATTGCCAGATGTTCCAGAAAATAGAAGTCAGAGTGCCAGAATAATTCTCTGGAGCTCTCAGGACTTTGGGTGACCTTGAAGGAATTCAATCCTCTCATACATAGAAACCTTGAAGATAATGAAGGAAATTCACCTTATCACAAGGGAATTAAAACCACATCTTTTCTAGCAGATAAATGCTTCCAAGAATACTAGAACCCCAAATTTTGGCTATTTTGGGGGAAGTATCATGTATTTCACTTGAAATGTGTAGTAGTTTATTATATATCTACAAAGAAAGAAGCACTAGCAGCTGTTTTAATGATCATCCATTAAAAATTAACTGAAGAATGGTAGGACATAGATTCCAGCACCGTATTGCTAGGAACTTAGTAAAGTACTTAGTTTTTTTCTCCCTTGATTATTACTTTCAGATTTTAATATAAAAGAGAGGAATTCATTGTTCTGACAAATGATATCTTTGAAGCCTTTAAGAGTAAAACATTTTTATTTGGTATTGAATTTATTGGTTCTATCTTTGACCACATAATACCACTTATCTGATTCTATGTACTGATTAATGTATCTAACAGTTTTACAATGAAAGTGCTTTTTTAAAAAAGTATTTGAATAGTCATTTCTATTTTTCCCCCTTTCCTGTGCAAGTTAATTTCTACTCATCTTTTGCTATACAAGTTAACTTTCATCAGTACAAATGAGAGGCTAGTTAAAAGTCAATTTATTTGTGATGAGCCCAGGAATAATTAAATTCTATAAAGTAATGTATTAAAATAGTATACTTTAAAAATTATTTTCCTTCTTTTTTTCTCTTTAAATTTTAAGACCATCATAATAAATTATCATTACAAAGTCAGACATACTATATACTACTATCAGTCAGTGGGGAAAAATTAAGTCATATGTTTTATGGTAAAATGCTGTGGTAGATTGGATTGTCAAATTTGCTTGAAAAAAATCACAGCACTTTTCAGTTTTTCTTATTTGTAGATTACACATGTTACTCAGAAAATAAGTATCAAAGTGCTAAAAGTAATAGGCGTAATTGCTGTTATTTGTCAAAATCAGTTTACATTTTTGTGGGAAACACAAAATCACAAATGTTTCTTTCTGGCAATATGTCCTGAGTTAAATTCCAGCCAATTTAGTACCTTTTATACTCATATAACTGTGATGATGACTTTAAATGTGTAAGTAGTAGAAAATTCAAACTTATATGTTCTTAGAAGCTATTTTTGACCACATGTGCAAATCATTTTTCTTTTTTAAGTGCATTTTTTGCCTTTGTATTTGAAATTTAGCTAAATTACAATAGCAATCAGAACTACAGTTGACCTTAGTAATTTCAAAACCATAGTTAAAAGGGTTTTAAGTTGATTTTTAAAAATCTTAAGATATGATAGGGATTTCAAAACTATTTGTGTAGATCTCTGATAGGGAGGGATTGGGGCACAGACTAATAAGTGTGCCAAAAATATGTGAATCCAAATGTGTAACAAGCATTATCTGAATAAATGTGTTTTCCACAAATGCACGCTATTATTGATTAATAAAAAATAAATTCACTTTGAAATGTTGCTGAATTTGGGAGTTTTGTTTCCACCTAGGATGAGGAAATTGGAAAGAGTGTCACTTTTACCCTAACTATAATAAAATGTCAGATAAACTTCAAAATCATTAACATTTCTTGAACCTACCAGAGAGCTTCTGATGCAGAGCAACTAAGTAGCCTAAAGTCGAAGGAAAGACAGATCCTCCAAAAAGAGATGAGACACAAGCACTGTCTCACTTGTGACAGAGTACAGTCACAGAAAGAGACACCAGGCACCAATCAAGCAGATAAGAAGTATTTGGTTAAACTTTTTAGTGGGTTGCTAAAGGCCAAGTATAGAACCATTGGTAGTCACAGATACAAGTGGAGTTCACACCCACTTGTAGGCATCTTCTACACAGACCTCTAGAGAAAGATTGTGGGGAAAGGCAGAGAGTCTCCCTCACTGGTGCAGGCCTGAATGAAGGGAGTGACTGTCACTGCCAGAAAGGCAGGATGCCCACTTTGACCCTTCTCCTTTAAGAACAAAAGCCTTAAGCCACTGAGGAAGGGCCAACACATCTGTTATTTCTAGGGTATAGGTGAAAACCTATTGTGGCTGGGGGAAGGGTACAGGAAGAAAAGAATCCACTCGTGGCGGAGAAGAAGGAAATAGTCTTGTCCCACAATCTTTTATCAGCACTATTAGAAGTTTCTTATTGTTGGGAGAGTGGTTGGAAACTGTCCTGCACAAAATTTGCCAAAGGGACAAGGCAGAATTTAAAATGTCATTTCCCTCCAAATTGATGTATAGATTCAGTGCAATCTCAAAAACATTCCCGCAGGGATTTTTGGGTAGAAGTTGACAAGCTAAATCTAAAGCTCATAAGAAAATGCCGAGGACCTAGAATAGCCAAAATAACTTTTAAAAAGAGAAATAAAGTTGGAAGATTATACTATATAACTCTAAGACTTATTATAAAGCTACAGTAATCAAGACAGTGGGGTACTGGCATAAACATCAGTGGGATAGAATAGAGAATTCAAAAAAAGTCCACACATTTATGATCAGTTGATCAATTGATTTTTATAAATGGGAAAGACAATTCAATGGGGAAAGGATAATCTTTTCAACAAATGGTGTTTGGACAGAGCTCATCTATATACAAAAGAATGAACCTCAATCTGCATTTCACAAACATACAAAAATGAGCTAAAAAATGGATCATGGATCTAAATGTAAAGCCTAAAACTACAAAACTTCTAGAAGAAAATATAGGAGAAAATTTTTCTTTGTGACCTTTGGTTGGGCAGAGATTTCTAAGATATTGCAGAAACTGTTGATAACTGGACTTAATCAAAATAAAAATTTCTGTTCTTCAAAAGACAGTGTTAAGAGAATGAAAAAGGACAAATCACAGACTGGAAGAAAATATTTGCAAATTTGCTTTCTGATGAAGTAGTTATGTCCAGAATATATTTTTAAACCTTACAAAACTCAAAACTAGGAAAACAAACAACCCAATTTTTAAAATGAATAAAAGATTTGAACAGATACTTCACCAAAAAAGATATTTGTATGGCAAATAAGCACACAGAAAATTGTTCAATATCGTTAGTAATTGGGAAGATGCAAATTAAAAATTAAATACTGCTAAATACCCATTAGGTTGACTAAAAGCAAAGAAACTGATACTACCACGTGTTGGTGAGGATATAAATCAATTCTAATTCTGATACATTGCTGGTGGGAATGAAGAATGCAACATGCACCTTGGAAAACTGTTTGACAGTTTCTTATAAAATTAAACATAAATTTACCATATGACTCAGCAGTCCATTGCCTATGTATTCACTCAAGAGCAGTGAAAACTTATTTTCACACAAAACCTGTATTCAAAATTTTTTAGCAGTTTCCTTTATAATTACCCCAAACTGGAATCAACCAAAATATCCTTCAATACGTAAATGGATAAACAATCTGTGAGATACATTCATACAATGGAATAGTACTCAGCAATGAAAAGACATGAAATGCTGATACACACACAACAGCACAGATGAATCTCAATTGCATTAAATGTAGTGAAAGAAGTTAAAAGGCTACATACTGTATGATTCCATTTATATGGAAAAGGCAAAATTTGTTGGAAAAGGCAAAACTATAGATATGGAGAACAGGTCAGTGGTTGCCTCGAAGAAGAGTTTGACAACAAATGGCAGGAGGGAACTTTTTTCCATTGTGATGGAAATATTATGTATCTTGATTGGGGTAGTGTCTATATAACTATGAATTTTTCAATGGTTAGTCTTACTGGTTATAAATTATACTTCAATAAAATGATGTACATATTACCGAGTTTATGACACTTCCTTTGCTTATTATGAATTTTCTTAATTAGCTTGTACTAAAAGCTTATCACTTGGGAAGGTATAAAAGGTTTTGTTGTTAAAAGGTGTGTAAATGTGACACTGTATTACATTTATTTACTCTTACATCTTTTTCTTATGTTAACACTTTAGGAGGAGATAGTTTGACATATTTTATAATACATTATACCTTCAATACAATGTAAATTGGATTTTTAGGTGTTTATTTAAAAATACATTCCATTTAGACTAGAAGTCTGAAACATTTATGTTTTAGAATTAATAGTTACTAACTAGAAACAAAGAAAAATTGTATGTGCTAATAAATCTACAGTGGAAATACTCTTGTTTAAAATTTTCTTATTTAGATTTCAGAAAGGGAAGAACTGTCAGCTCAAAAACTTGTGTTTTTCACTGGCACATCCAATATAATGTGTAATCAACCCAGTTTAACTCAGTAAATATTAATTGAGGGCCCTCCACACTCTATGCTTCTAAGCTTCAATGCCTGTCTGCAATATCTTCTTTCCACCCAGAGTTTCCTTCTCTCCCCACTTTTATATGCCTACAAATTACTTATTCTTCAACATTCAGCTCCATCTTTGAGTCCTTACTGAACCTCCAATTGAAAATGTCTTATTGATTTTAACCCACTCTCTTTCCCTAGCTCTTTTCTGCCTTGAACATAATCAAATCTTTAACAATAGTTTTTGGCTGGGCACAGTGGCTCACACCTATAATCTCAACACTTTGAGAGACTGAGGCGGGTGGATCACTTGAGGTCAGGAGTTCGAGACTAGCTTGGCCAACATGGCGAAACCCCATCTCTACTAAAAATACAAAAATTAGCAGGACGTGGTAGCACATGCCTGTGGTCCCAGCTACTTGGGAAGCTGAGACATAAGAACTGCTTAAGCCTAGGAGACGGAAGTTGCAGTGAGCTGAGATCACACCACTACACTCCAGCTTAGATGACAGAGTGAGACACTGTCTCAAAACCAAACCAAAACGAAAAACGGGAATACATTTACCAGAGATTTGCTAGGTGCGTTCTATGTCATTATTTCATTTATTCATCACAATACCATGCCATGCAGGTAGTTTTGTTTGTTTGTTTTATAGAGACAGAGTCTCACTGTCACCCAGGCTGGAGTACAGGGGTATGATCGTAGTTCATTTCATCCTCAACCTCCTGGGCTCAGGCAGTCTTCCTGCCTCAACTTCCAAGTTGCTAGGACTACAGGTGTGTGCCATCATGCCTGGCTCAGGTAGTTTTATTCCTGTTTTACAAGAGAGAATGATAAGATTCATGAAGGTTAACTAATTTTCCCAAAGCACACAGTATAGAAAATGAAGATCTAGAATTCCAGCCCAGATCAACTCAATTGCAAAGCTGATGCTCCTTTCCTTGTGTAATACTATTTATTGAATATGCATTTAGCAAATATTTATCGTGTGACTTAACAGCTTGTTGACAAGAGCTGCTTTTACCATCTCTGTATTCCCCAGACTGATTATTTAATATTCCAAAGAAAGTGATATATGGGATAGTTTTGTGATTTGTTTTTAAGATATGTTATCTGTTTCTTATTTAAGAGAGCTTGTTTCCCAGTGTAGCACTGTGGTGATCAGTAAATGCTCATGGAATTGAATTTGATGATTACATCATTTGGTATTAACCCCAAACAACATTTAATTCTGTTATTTAGTAATAAGACGGAAGAAGGAAGGGAAGAGAAAAATGAGAATATTTCATTACAATAATTTTTCCATTACTGTCTCTTTTTAATGTAGACAGTCGTGCAAACAGCCACAGTGGACTAATCTAAAGTGATTTTTATTTGCTTTTCCAAAAGATTGATTTCTTTTATAGTATTAACATAAATTTTTATTGTTTGAGGACATAATAGTTGAATAGAGGGTAGGGGCAGCCAAGAATATGCCCAAGGGTGGGGAAAATTAAATCAGCTTAGATATTAGTTCATGGGCAATCTTTTTGAACTTTAGATGAGAGAGAAAAATAGTGTGGACATTCATTCACTCTTTCTTTTTAAATTGAGATATAATTCACATACTGTAAAATTCTCCCTTTTAAATTCTCAGTGGTTTTTAGTATATTCAAAAAGTTGCTGAATTATCATCACTTTCTAATTCCAGAACATTTTCTTCACCCTAAAAAGAAACTCCGTATCTATTAGTAATTATTTTCCATTCTGCCCTCCCCAACCCTATCACTGTCAACCACTAATCTACCTTCTGTCTCTATGGATTTCCCTATGCTGGACATTTCATATAAGTGGAATCATACACAAGATGTGGTTTTTCTTTTTGGCTTCTTTCACTTAACATAATGTTTTCTTTTAGGTTTTTGGGTTTTTTGTTGTTGTTGTTGTTGAGACAGAATTTTGTTCTGTTTCCCAGGCTGGGGTGCAGTGGTGTGATCATGGCCCACTGCAGCCTGTGACCTCCCGGGCACAAGCAATTTTCCCACTTCAGCCTCCTGAGTAGCTGGGATGGCAGGTGTGTGCCACCATGCCCAGCTAATTTTGTTTTCATTTTTTGTAGAGACAAGGTCTCACTCTGTTGTCCAGGCTGGTCTTGAACTCCTGAGTTCAAGCGGTCTGCCCACCTCAGCCTCCCAAAGTGCAGGGATTACAAGTGTGAGCCACCACACCTAGCAACATAATGTTTTCAAGGTCCATTCATGTTGTAGCAGATATCATTACTTTATTCCTTTTTATAGCTGAATAATATTCCATTGTGCATTCATTCTTAGGTTAATCTTTTTTAGCATCCTTTTACATAAAGTACCATAGAAAGTGCTGCGGCCCTAGAGAGATGGATAAAACAAAGCATCTGCTCTCCAGGGATAAAAGGAAGAAAGACCATTTTGTGAAGAGATGAAGACTGAGCAGTTGTGGCCGCCTGCCAACTTCGAGCAGCAGTCAGCTTCTCCACATGGAACCCGGGAGTAGGAGTCTCAGAATCGAATCTCTTCTGCCTCCCCACTTCTGTGAGATTTTTTTGATCTTCAGCTACATTTTTGGCTTTGTGAGAAGCCTCATCATCCAACACAGTGGCCAGCAACATTACCGACAAGACAGAACCTCACTCCATGAACTCCCGTGTGTTCATTGGGAATCTCAACACTCTTGTGCTCAAGAAATCTGCTGTGGAGGCAATCTTTTTGAAGTATGGCAAAATTGTGGGCTGCTCTGTTCATAAGGACTTTGCCTTCGTTCAATGTGTTAATGAGAGAAATGCCAAGGCTGCTGTAGGCAGAGATGTACAGCTCCTCTTTTGACTTGGACCATGACTTTCAGTGGGATTATGATGATAGGGTGTACAATTACCCAGCCCGTGTTCCTCCTCCTCCTATTGCTCGGACTGTAGTGCCCTCGAAATGTCAGCGTGTATCAGGAAACACCTCATGAAGGGGAAAAGTGGCTGCAATTTTAAGAGAGGACAGCGAGGATCTTCCAAGTCTGGAAAGTTGAAAGGAGATGACCTTCAGGCCATTAAGAAGGAATTGACCCAGATAAAACAAAAAGTGAATTCTCTCTTAGAAAACTTGGAAAAAAATTGAAAAGGAACAGAGGAAACAAGCAGTAGAGATAAAGAATGATAAGTCAGAAGGGGAGCACAGCAGCAGTTCCATGAAGAACGATGAGACTAATGTGAAGATGGAGTCTGAGGTGGGTGCAGATGACTTTGCTGAGGAGGGGGTCCTGCTGGATGATGATGACAATGAAGATTGGGAGATGACCAACTGGAGTTGACCAGGGATGATGAAAAAGAGGCTGAAGAAGGAGAGGATGACAGAGACAGTGCCAGTGGTGAAGATGACCAAGCACATAGTGGGGTTTAGAAATCTTACCCCATTATTTCTTTACGTGGGTGCTTGTCTAAAATCAAATTTTTCACCAGATCCTCTCCCGTAGTATCTTCAGCACATGCTCACTGTTCTCCCAATCCTTGTCCTTCCCATGTTCATTAATTCATATTGCCCTGCGCCTAGTTCCATTTTCACCTCATTTGATCCTCCTCATAGTTTTGTTAAGTCTTACCCTGTAAATTTTGCTTTTAATTTTGATACTTCTTTATGACTTAACAATAAAAAGGATATATAGTTTTTATCAACTGTCTCCAAAATAGTCTCTTGTTATGCAGGGAGTACAGTTCTTTTCATTCACACATAAGTTCAGTAATTGCTTCCCTAACTGCAAAGGCAATCTCCTTTAGTTGAGTAGCTCCTGAAAGCAGCTTTGAGTTAGAAGTATGTATATTACACCCCCACATTAGTGTGCTGTGTGAGGCAGTTCAACACAAATGCAACAACGTATTTTTGTGAATGAGAGCTGGCATGTCAAATGCATCCTCTAGAAAAATAATTCGTGTTATAGTCTTAAGATTTGTTTCTGGAGTTGATACTGTGGGTTATTTTTGTGAACACCCTGATGTTTGGGACCTTTTTTTCTCAAAATAAACAAGTCCAAATTAAACCAGGAAAAAAAAAAAAAGAAGAAGAAGAAAGGGGTAGTTGAGAAGGATAATTTCTTTAAAACACTGCATCTCAGAAATAATTTGTTAGAATACTATTAAATATGAAAAGACAAACATCTTTCTATAATTATACTGTCAACTTGTCACCTTTTTCTTATGGTGCTGAAAAATAAACGTGGCAACGAGTGTGTTAGGTCAACTTGCAGATTGTTTTTATGTATATATATTTCTTACATTTTGTGTGAGGATGTTTGGATGAGAGAGGCATAATCCATATGAGAAAAAATATTTCCCTGGTGTAATAATGGATTTTTAAGCATAGGTGATTATTTTAACTGTTCCAGGGTGAAAGGATTTATACTTTTGATTTAAGAGATAGAATATATATATGCATCTCTCTCTATATATAATGTCTATATCTATGTCATATATATATATATATAAATCAAACAGACAAATGTGTGTAACTGAGGATGATCCCTCACAATGAGCAAAATGCATAAAGGATTGACATGGAAAATCTGTTAAATAAGACATTGAATATCATGCAAGGATTTCTATAACATTTTTACTTGTTGGTACTAAAAGTAATTTCCTTTTCAATATAGAAGTATTTTAATTGTGGAAATTATTTAATTTCCTTTTTGTGGAATCAGTTATACACCGTATATGGAGAGCTTGGGTTTTTCTCGTCTTTTTGACATTAAACACATCTCACCAAAACCATAAACGAGGATTGTTTTGAAGACTTGCCAGCATTCCAAAAACCTCTTCAACCCTTTAATTGTTCTTAACCAGATTTCCTGAAACTTGACTTTAAAGTTTTTATTATGATTTTTAAAATAGAAATCAAATTGATATAAAATATAATTTAAACTATTAGATCAATCAGTAGCCTTTTTATTTAACAGCTATTACAAATAATTTAACCTTATAATCACAGAGGTAAATATAGAGTTGATAAAAATCTTTACCTTTTGATATTAATGAGGTAAATACTTAAGACTTGGGAGCAGAGGAACCATCTCCAGTTCAACAGAGCCAAAGGTTGCGATCACAATTAGCAGTAGCATCTGATCTTACTTCTAGTTGAACATTATTATTGTTATTATTACTATTATTATTATTATTATTGAGATGGGTCTTGCTATATTGCCTAGACTGGTCTTGAGCTCTTGGGCTCAAGTGATCCTCTCACCTTGGCTTCCCAAAGTGCTGGGATTACAGGCATGAGCCACCACTCTTGACCTCAGTATTATTTTTATTATACCACAGTGCCCTCCAAATTAACTGCAAGTTACAAATGCTGTCCTTCTGATCAACCTAGTAATCATTTACTAAAAATTTTTTAGTGATTTTAATTTTATAGAAATTAGGCAGACTATTTCAATCATATAACAATGAATTATTCCACTAAACCAGTTCTACCATTTTTGTTCATATAATGAAAATAAAAAGAGAAGCTTGATTATTTTCAGTTCAGAATACATTACCCTCAAATAAATTCAGGCCAGAGATGCAGCTACGTAGCCGTCTAGTGTCATAAAAAAGCAATTCACCATTGAGTGATCTCTCCATTCAGAAGTGTGCAGTCTTAATGTATGGCTGTGAGAAACTGTTATTTTATGATCTTTTTATTAAAAGCTTGACTGAAAACTAAAATAAATTAATAAACTAGAACAGGGAAGTGATATAGTCTTATCATACATGTAGGATGAACCACTACTAGACTGTTAGTCTCTAATACTGTATTCCTCAAACTTTAACAGACATAGAATTTTCTGGTAGTATTTATTTATTAATAAAATGCAGATCCTAAACTGATTGTTTGCCTGTAGTGGGGCCTGGGAATGTAAACATTAAACTAGTACCCCTGGTTATTCAGATGCAGAAGTGGGAGGACCACCCTTTGAGAAACACTGATTAAGGACTCCAGTTGTTTTTGATGATTCTGTTCTATTTAGAATTAGAGGCACTTTGGAGACAAATTGCATGAGCTCAAATCCTAGCTCATTTGTTTACTAGCTGGTGACCCTGGGCAAAATACTTACCCTCTCTGTGCTTTTCATGTCTGTAATATAGTATAGATATTTCATGGTAATTAAAGACATAAAATACACTTATACTAGCACCTGACATATATTAAGAGCTATTAAAGTGTTAGCTTTGCTCATTGCAACCTCTGCCTCCCGGGTTCAAGTGATTCTACTGCCTCAGCCTCCCAAGTAGGTGGGACTGCAGGCTCATTCCACCACACCCAGCTAATTTTTGTATTTTTAGTAAAGACGGGGTTTCACCATGTTGGCCAGGATGGTCTTGATCTCTTGACCTGTGATCTGCCTACCTCAGCCTCCCAAAGTGCTAGGATTACAGGTGTGAGCCACCATGCCCGGCCCTGAAAGTGTTAGCTTTTATTAGCATGACTGTTTCTAGGAAATCTCTCCTTTTTGAATACTCATGTTATAATCAACTCTCTTTTAACAGATAGGAAATGAACCTATATTTGTCCTAAGCTTTAAAGGATGCTGGTGAGGAAATGCTAAAGATGGCACACGTTCAATGTAGTGTTAGGGAGATAAATTAACTTTCAACGAAATTGTTTCTTTTCAGTGAATATATTTAAGATTATATGTATAAGATATATCTTAGGGACCTGGGCAAGATGGCTGAATAGGAACAACTACAGTGTGCAGCTCCCAGCGAGATCAATGCAGAAGGTGGGTGATATCCGCATTTCCAACTGAAGTACCCAGCTTATCTCATTGGGACTGGTTAGACAGTGGGTACAACCCACAGAGGGTAAGCAGAAGCAGGGTGAGGCGCTGCCTAACCCATGAAGCACAAAGGGTCAGGGAACTCCCTTCCCTAGCTAAGGGAAGCCCTGAGGGACTGTGCTGTGAGAAACGGTGCATTCTGGCCCAGATACTATGCTTTTCCCATGGTCTTCGCAACCTGCAGACCAGGAGATTCCCTCAGGTGCCTACACCACAAGGACCCTGGGTTTCAAGCACAAAACTGAGTGGCCATTTGGGCAGACACCGAGCTAGCTGCAGGAGTTTTTTTCATACTTCATTGGTGCCTGGAACACCAGCAAGACAGAACCATTCACTCCCCTGGAAACGGGGCTGAAGCCAGGGAGCCAAGGGGTCTACCTCAGTGGATTCCACCCATATGGAACCCAGCAAGGTAAGATCCACTGGCTTCAAATTCTCGCTGCCAGCACAGCAGTCTGAAGTCGACCTGGGACACTCAAGCTTGGTGCGGGGAGGGGCATCACCATTACTGAGGCTTGAGTAGGCAGTTTTCCCCTCAGTGTAAACAAAGCCACCAGGAAGTTGGAACTGGGTGGAACCCACCATATCAAAGCCACTGTAGCCAGACTGCCTCTCTAGATTCCTCTTCTCTGGGCAGGGCATCTCTGAAAGAAAGGCAGCAGCACATCTGGTGGGTGCCCCTCTGGAACAATCTTTGCTGTTTGGCAGACTCTGCTGGTGATAGCCAAGCTAACAGGGTGTGGAGTGAACCTCCAGCAAACTCCAGCAGACCTGCAGCAGAGGGGCCTGACTAGTAGAAGGAAAACTAACAGAAAAGAATAGCATCAACATCAACATAAAAGGACATCCACGCAGAAACCCCTTATGAAGGTCACCAACATCAAATACCAAAGGTAGATAAATCCACGAAGATGAGGAAAAAACAGCGCAAAAAGGCTGAAAATTCCAAAAACCAGAATGCTGCTTCTTCAGAGGATCACAACTCCTCACCAGCAAGGGAACAAAACTGGACAGATGAATTTGATGAATTGACAGAAGTAGGCTTCAGAAGGTAGGTAATAACAAACTCCTCCGAGCTAAAGGAGCATGTTCTAACCCAATGCAAGGAAGCTAAGAACCTTGAAAAAAGGTTAGATGAATTGCTAACTAGAATCACCAGTTTAGAGAAGAACATAAATGACCTGATGGAGCTGAAAAACACAGCTCAAGAACTTTGTGAAGCATACACAAGTATCAATAGCCAAATTGATCAAGCTGAAGAAAGGAAATCAGAGATTGAAGATCAACTTAATGAAATAAAGCGTGAAGACAAGAATAGAGAATAAAGAATGAAAAGGAATGAACAGTGCCTCCAAAAAATATGGGACTATGTGAAAAGACCAAACCTAAATTTGATTGGTGTACCTGAAAGTGATGAGGAGAATGGAACCAAGTTGGAAAACACTCTTCAGGATATTATCCAGGAGAACTTCCCCAACCTAGCAAGACACGCCAAAATTCAAATTCAGGAAATATAGAGAACACCACAAAGGTATTCCTCAAGAAGAGCAACCTCAAGGAACGTAGTCATCAGATTCACCAAGGTTGAAATGAAGGAAAAAATGTTAAGGGCAGCCAGAGAAAAAGGTTGGGTTACCCACAAAAGGAATTCCATAAGACTAACAGCTGCTCTCTCTGCAGAAACCCTACAAGCCAGAAGAGAATGGGGGGCCAATATTCAGCATTCTTAAAGAAAATAATTTTCAACCCAGAATTTTATATACAGCCAAACTAAGCTTCGTAAGTGAAGGAGAAATAAAATTCTTTAGGGACAAGCCAATGCTGAAAGATTTTGTCACCACCAGGCCTGCCTTACAAGAACTCCTGAAGGAAGCACTAAACATGGAAAGGAAAAACTGGTACCAGCCACTGCAAAAACATACCAAATTGTAAAGACCATTGGCACTATGAAGAAACTGCATCAACTAATGGGCAGAATAACCAGCTAGCATCCTGATGACAGGATCAAATTCACGTATAACAATAGTAACCTTAAATGTACATGGGCTAAATGCCCCAATTAAAAGACACAGACTGGCAAATAGGATAATGAGTCAAGACCCATCAGTGTGCTGTATTCAGGAGACCCATCTCACAAGCAAAGACACACATAGGTTCAAAATAAAGGGATGGAGGAATATTTACCATGCAAAGGGAAAGCAAAAAAAGCAGGGGATGCAATCCTAGTCTCTGATAAAACAGACTTTAAACCAACAAAGATAAAAAAAAGACAAAGAAGGGCATTACGTAATGGTAAAGGGATCAATGCAACAAGAAGAGCTAACTATCCTAAATGTATATGCACCCAATACAGGAGCACCCAGATTCATAAAGCAAGTTCTTAGAGACCTACAAAGGGACTTAGACTCCCACACAATAATAGTGGGAGAGTTTAACTCCCTGCTGTCAATATTAGACAGAACAACGAGACAGAAAAGTAACAAGGATAATCAGGACTTGAACTCAGCTCTGTACCAAGCAGGCCTAATAGACATCTACAAAAGTCTCCACCGCAAATTAACAGAATATACATTCTTTTAGCACCACATCACACTTATTCTAAAATTGACCACATAATTGGAAGTAAAACACTCCTCAGCAAATGCAAAAGAACAGAAATAGCAAACAGTCTCTCAGACCACAGTGCAATCAAACTAGAACTCAGGATTAACAAACTCATGCAAAACTGCACAACTACACGGAAACTGAACAACCTGCTCCTGAATGACTACTGGGTAAATAATGAAATTAAGGCAGAAATAAATAAGTGCTTTGAAACCAATGAGAACAAAGACACAACCTACCGGAATCTCTGGGACACAGCTAAAGCAGTATGTAGAGGGAAATTTATAGCACTAAATGCCCACAGGAGAAAGCGCAAAAGATCTAAAATCGACACCCTAACATCTCAATTAAAAGAACTAGAGAAGCAAGAGCAAACAAATTCAAAAGCTAGCAGAAGACAAGAAATAACTAAGATCAGAGCAGAACTGAAGCAGATAGAGACACACAAAACCCTTCAAAAAATCAATGAATGCAGGAGCTGGTTTTTCAAAAAGATCAACAAAATGGATAGACCACTAGTTAGACTAATAAAGAAGAAAAGAGAGAAGAATAAATAGACATAATAAAAAATGATAAAGGGGATATCATCACTGATTTCACAAAAATACAAACCACCATCAGAGAATACTATAAACACCTCTACGCAAATAAACTAGAAAATCTAGAAGAAATGGATAAATTCCTGGACACCTACACCCTCCCTAGACTAAACCAGGAAGAAGTCAAATCCCTGAATAGACCAATAACAAGTTCTGAAATTGAAGCGGTAATTAATAGCCCTAACAACCAAAAAAAGCCCAGGACCAGACAGAATCACAGGCGAAATTCTACCAGAGATACAAATAAGAGCTGCTGCCATTCCTTCTGAAACTATTCCAAGGAATAGAAAAAGAGGGACTGCTCCCTAACTCACTTTATGAGACCAGCATCATCCTGATACCAAAACCTGGCAGAGACACAACAAGAAAAGAATATTCAGGCCAGCATCCCTGATGAACATCAATGTGAAAATTCTCAATAAAATACTAGCAAACCAAATCCAGCAGCACATCAAAAAGCTTATCTACCACAATCAAGTCAGCTTCATCCCTGGGGTGCAAGGCTGGTTCAATATATGCAAATCTGTAAATGTAATCCATCACATAGACAGAACCAATAACAAAAACCACATGATTATCTCAATAGATGCAGAAAAGACCTTCGATAAAATTCACCCCTTCATGCTAAAAACTCCCAATAAACTAGGTATTGATGAAATATATCTCAAAATAGTGAGAGCTATTTATGACAAACCCACAGACAATATCATACTGTATGGGCAAAAGCTGGAAGCATTCCCTTTGAAAACTGGCACAAGACAAGTATGCCCTCTCTCACCACTCCTATTTAACATACTATTAGAAGTTCTGGCCAAGGCAATTAGGCAAGAGAGAAATAATGAATATTCAAATAGGAAGGGAGGAAGTCAAATTGTCTCTGTTTGCAGATGACATGATTGTATATTTAGAAAACCCCGTCGTCTCAGCCCAAAATCTCCTTAAGCTGATAAGCAACTTCAGCAAAGTCTCAGGATACAAAATCAATATGCAAAAATCACAAGCATTCCTATATGCCAATAATAGACAAACAGAGAGCCAAATTGTGAGTAAACTCCCATTCACAATTGCTATAAAGAGAATAAGATACCTAGGAATACAACTTACAAGGGATTTGAAGGACCTTTTCAAGGAGAACTACAAACTACTGCTCAAGGAAATAAGAGAGGACACAAACAAATGGAAAAACATTCCATGCTCATGAATAGGAAGAATCAATATTGTGAAAAAGACCATGCTGCCCAAAGTAATTTATAGATTCAGTGCTATCCCCATTAAGCTACCATTGACTTTCTTCACAGAATTAGAAAAAACTGCTTTAAATTTCATATGGAACCTAAAAAAGAGCCCTTATAGCCAAGACACTCCTAAGCAAAAAGAACAAAGCTGGAGGCATCACACTACCTGACTTCAAACTATACTACAAGGCTACAGTAACCAAAATAGCATGGTACTGGTACCAAAACAGATATATGGACCAATGGAACAGAACAGAGGCCTCAGAAATAACACCACACATCTACAGCCATCTGATCTTTGACAAACCTGACAAAAACAAGCAATGGGGAAAGGATTCCCTATTTAATAAATGGTGTTGGGAAAACTGGCTAGCCATATGCAGAAAACTAAAACTGAACCCTTTCCTTACACCTTATACAAAAATTAACTCAAGATGGATTAAAGACTTAAACATAAGACCTAAAACCATTAAAAACCCTAGAAGAAAACCTAGGCAATACCATTCAGGACATAGGCATGGGCAAAGACTTCATGACTAAAACACCAAAAGCAATGGGAACAAAAGCCAAAATAGACAAATGGGATCTAATTAAACTAAAGAACTTCTGCATAGCAAAACAAACTATCATCAGAGTGAACAGGCAACATACAGAATGGGAGAAAATCTTTGCAATCTATTCATCTGACAAAGGACTAGTATCTATAATGTACAAGGAACTTAAACAAATTTACAAGAAAAAACCCCATCAAAAAGTGGGCAAAGGATATAAACAGACACTTCTCAAAAGAAGACATTTGTGTGGCCGACAAAGATACGTAAAAAGGCTTATCATCTCTGGTCATTAGAGAAGTGCAAATCAAAACCACAATGAGATACCATCTCACGCCAGTTAGAATGGCGATCATTAAAAAGTCAGGAAACAACAGATGCTGGAGAGGATGTGGAGATATGGGAATGCTTTTACACTGTTGGTGGGAATGTAAAGACATTGTAGAAGAACACTGTAACAGACATTGTGGCGATTCCTCAAGGATCTAGAACCAGAAATACCATTTGACCCAGCAATCCCATTACTGGGTATATACCCAAAGGATTATAAATCATTCTACTATAAAGACATATGCACATGAATGTTTATTGCAGCACTATTCACAGTAGTAAAGACCTGGAACCAACCCAAATGTCCATCAGTGATTGACTGGATAAAGAAAATGTGGTACATATACACCATGGAATACTATGCAGCCATAAAAAAGGATGAGTTCATGTCCTTTGCAGGAACATGAATGAAGCTAGAAACCATCATTCTCAGCAAACTAACACAGGAACAGGAAACCAAACACTTCATGTTCTCACTCATAAGTGGGAGTTGAACAGTGAGAACACTTGGACACAGGGAAGTGAACATCACACTGGGGGGCCCGTTGGGTGGTGGGGGCTAGGGGAGTGATAGCATTAGGAGAAATACCTAATGTAAATGATGGGTTGATGGATACAGCAAACCACCATGGCACGTGTATACCTATGTAACAAACCTGCACGTTCTGCACATGTATCCCAGAAGTTAATGTGTAATACAAAAAAAAAGAAAAAGTATGCATGAACAGGTATGTGTATGCAGCAGAGAAGACGAGGTAAGTACCTATGGCTGATAATACTTAAGACGGCGTCAAACTACATACCAAATTATTACTTCACTTCTGTTTCTCTGGCTTACTTCAGAATTACCTTGCACAGGATGAAAGAGTTAATGGAACAGGAAAGGGTCCTTGTGTTCAACCTCAGCTTTTAGGATGGGAGTAGCCAATGGGAATAATCTGGGCAATCCTGCACGTGAAGACTGGGAAACCCAAGTCTTATGTCTCATATACCATGGTAATTTTTACAGTTCCACAGATGAAAATGAAATGAAACCAACTCCATCATTTTCAGAAAAGATGTCTTTTAAGAAATCTATTGTTATTACTATAAAAGCAAAATAAAACAGGATCACTGTTTTTTTTGTTTTTTTTTTGTTTTTTTGTTTTTTTGTTTTTTTTTTTTTTTTTTTTGAGGCGGAGTCTCACTCTGTCGCCCGGACTGGAGTGCAGTGGCCGGATCTCAGCTCACTGCAAGCTCCGCCTCCCGGGTTTATGCCATTCTCCTGCCTCAGCCTCCGGAGTAGCTGGGACTACAGGCGCCCGCCACCTCGCCCGGCTAGTTTTTGTATTTTTAGTAGAGACGGGGTTTCACCGTGTTAGCCAGGATGGTCTCGATCTTCTGACCTCGTGATCCGCCCGTCTCGGCCTCCCAAAGTGCTGGGATTACAGGCTTGAGCCACCGCGCCCGGCCCACTGTTTTATATAATTACAAATTTTTTTAAATGTGTGCATGACAAATGCTGTGTAATACACCTCATTATTTTCAGAGTGTCCCTGATGGGCTCCTTATCCTTGATCTAAAAATGGTGATTCCAAATTTAAGACTTTCTTGGGTATACTTTTTAATTGCAGTAAATACAGAGGTCAAAATTACTCTTGGGTTTCTAGTAAGAAGAAATGCAATTACTTGTGAATTATTTTAAGCTCAAATGCTATTTGCTATCTGTTAAAATGGTAAAACAAGTTACTCTGTTATGGACTATATACCCACAAACGTCTTTCAGTAAAATGTTATTGCGAAAGTGTGTCTTAAAATTTAATTGTTAGTCTTTGTTACACTTGCCAGCTCAGAACAGTCAGGAACCTTTTTGCGTGATAAGCCTCACAGAGGCTATGGAAAACATGAGCACTTTTTTCTTGGGAATATAATTGCAGTAATACTGTACCACCTAATGAAGTCATAAAAAACAATTTATGTAGAAATATAGTTCTGAGAGCCTTACGATTACTGCCTTTTGTGTCATTCTGCCTACATTACACAAACTAGGAACTTAGGAAGTCCTGGAAATAATATGTTGGATATTTTCTAATTATTGTGTCAGCATGATCAATCATTTTCTAAATTTGCCAGTTTCCTGAAATAGCTTAGCTTATGTTCATAGCACTTTAGAGGAAGCAGTGCAAAATTAGTTTCTATCGGTGTCACAAAAGAAATGAAATATTTATCTTTGGCAAAAAGACCTGTACACCAAACTTCAATTAATGAGTACAAGAATTAGAAATCAAAACTTTGTTTAGTCTAAGGAAAAACAGTGCTTTAAACTGTAACCACATGGCTGTTTCTTGTTTGCATCAACTCTGGGTGACTGTTATTGTCTTCTGTGAATTCTCTGGGGCAGGGGCCTGACTTTGTTGAATGAGCCAATTGTTTTCCTTTGTGTTGCCCATCTAGTAAGTTCCCATCTGGTTTGTATCAGACTGTTTTCACAGCCAGCAACTGCTGCCTTCTCTATATCCTGACACTTCGGGGCCGCACACTATCAAAGCACTGCTGCGATGGCCTTGCTGGCAGGGCCTATACAGCTGTGCCTCACAGCTTGGAACTATTACCCAGAGTAATGGTAACGTAGAACTTGGACTGGCCCTTATTCCCACTGGTGTCGTGTGTACAGTGACCAGAAACCCACCCTCTCCCTCTCTCCCCCTTGCCCCGAAACTTGCTATTCAACAGAAAATCTTTAAAGCTCTTCTTTTAGGATGTGGAATGGTGGTGTTCCTATTTTCTAGTGGCTTCCTGTATTTGAAAGCTCATTTTTCATTCTTTCACTCTTTCAAAAGTTGCAGGTTTGGCCTTAGGGAAGTGAACTGGTCACTATGTCACATTTAATTTTTGTTTCTATATTTAGTTAGGAATGGCTAGAGATGTCAAAACCCACTGTCAAAGCTACACAGATAGTACAGTGTATTTTTAGTGATAATCACAAGCCATAATTTGAGAGAAGTCTTCATATTTCAGAAGGGTTTCCATCTCAGAAAGTAGATTTTCTGTGTGTAGATATAGAGGCACTTAGCTTCAAACTGTTTAGTAAATATTAGGGAGTTACTTTGCCGTCAGCTTTGGTAATTATCAGATGTCATGATAAGAATGTTATAATAGTGGCCTTCTCTAACAGTCTGTGGCCTGGTGTCATATACATGTATTAGAATTATGGGCATTATTACTGACAAAGCTATGGTTGAGTTTAAGTGTAGTTATGATTTTATTGCTTAATAGACATAAACTGAAACAGCAAACTTCTTTTGTACCAAAGAAAGGAATTAAATGTGAATTTACAATGTATTAAGATTTTTTAAATGCTGTCAAGATTAGTTAAAACTGGATTATAGTTTGTGCTTTCAATTAAATCAAGTGGCTGATTGTCGTAGAGCATGTAGTATCCTAGATAGTAAGCCCTGTGAGTTAAACTACAGCAACCACAAAATCTCACCTTCTGCTTCTGAATAATTTCAGTGCACTGGTGTTTCAAGGTTTCAAGAGAAAAAATAGAAAGGAATTCATCTTTGTAGTCAGCAGTACGGCCTCTGACTTAGTGTAACTATTTGATATTAAAGGTTACCTAGTAATGTCAGTAATTTGGCTTAATTTTATCATTGGAAAAAAGTTTAAAACTACAAAGGTATCACCTTTTAATTGCTGAAGCTACCCTATTGTTTTTTTCCATTTTCACTTTTTTATGGAAGAATAATATACATGCAGAAAAGTACACATATCATAAGTGTACAGCTCAAAGAATTTTCACAAATACAGTACACTTGTGCAAGCAGTATCCAGCTCAAGAAATTGAACACTGCCAAACCCCCAAAGGCCCTCATGCTCCCTTTCAGCCCAGCCACAGTCTGCACTCCCACAAGCATAAAGCCACTATTCTAACAACCTAGCTTAGTTTCCTTGTTTGCACTTCACATACATGAAATCATACGGTATGTAAGGCTTCTATGTAAGGCGAACCTATTGTAGTTTTCAAGATTCTTTTAGTTTTTAAACTATTATGGCATGCTTTTATAAAAATGATCTGAGAGGAATTTGTTTTAGTAGCTGTTTCACAGGCTGTTCAACTAGCAGGAAGTGAGTTGTAGATAAAGTTGTCTATTAAAACATAGAGTCTCTCAGTTCTCAACCAAATTTTAATGCTGGAATGTCCCTCTGGACATTCTTGCCCCTAAAAGGCAGGCACTCTCTCTGTCATAACACCAACAGGAATACAGTCAAGTACTTAAATGCCTTTTAATGAGCTTTAATAATTGAATGTACATTACTCAAGTTAATTGTGATTTGCATTCAGGATAGGTGGGTCATCTATTTTCTGAATTAACTGTCAACTTCTTGGCAGTGGGATATATACTTTTATGCTGCCGGGATCCTATTTCTGAAAATGCTATTATTTAAGAGAGTTGGTATACCTACTAGAGCCAATGAGTAATTTAATTTAGAGGACATGACCAGGTTATTTAACAAGTACTAACTTCTTTTTATATATTTTTAAGTACCCTAATAATTTGTTGGATTTTTTTTTTTTTTTTTTTTTTTTTTTTAGTGTACTCAAATTAGTATAAAAATGCAGCTATTCTGACTGTTACTAATTTTAGATGTCTCCTTATTAGGTTTTGTTTTAAATTCTGTACATCATCCCTTTAAAAATTTATGTTGTTTTGTGGGTTAAAAAATTCACATTTTGGGGGGCTTCATCTTTATATCCTTGTTTTGCTGTTAACAGCCCTATAGTTTTATGCTGTTTTCTTAGATAATCCACAAAGAATTTGTTGGCTGGGCACGGTGGCTCATGCTTGTAATCCCAGCATTTTGGGAGGCCGAGGCAGGTGGATCACCTGAGGTCAGGAGTTCGAGACCAGCCATGGCCAACATGGTGAAACCCCGTCTCTACTAAAAATGCAAAACATTAGCTGGGCGTGGTGGCAGGCACCTGTAATCCCAGCTACTCAGGGAGGCTGAGGCAGGAGAATCGCTTGAACCCAGGAGGCGGAGGTTGCAGTGAGCCTAGATCATGCCACTGCACTCCAGCCTGGGCAACACAGTGAGACTCTGTCTCAAAAAAAAAAAAAAAGAATTTGTTTAAAATAATACTATAAAGATTTACAGATGTAAGTATTGCTATACCAGTGACTCTTACTGAAAATAGCATTAAAGAGTCAGAAGGTAAGCTTTCAAGCCCACAATAATTTTTTTTAATATAAGAGTATAACTATTATAAAGCCCAAATTTCTATTTTTTTAAAATACCAATTTTTATAAATGTTATTTTATTTTAGATTCAGGGGGTACATGTGCATGTTTATTGCGTGGATATATTGGTATATTGCTTACTTGTGGGGATTGGGCTTCTAATGTACCCATTACTCAAATAGTAACATTGTACTTGATAGGTTATTTTTCAACCCTGCCCCCTCTTCACCACCTTTTGGAGTTTTCATCGTCTGTTATTTCCATCCATATGTCCATGTGTATCCATTATTTAGCTCCCACTTACAAGTGAGAATATGTGGTAATGGATTTTCTGCTTCTCAGTTAGTTCACTTAGGTTATTGGCCTCCAGGCTCCATCTGTGTTGCTGGAAAGGACATGATTTCATTCTTTTTCATGGCTGTGTAGTATTCCTTGAAAAAATACTAATTTTTGAAAAGCTTGTACACTAACTATAACATGGCTTACTTTCAATTGGCACTAGATATAGCAACAATATTTTGAATGATTATTTGAAATGAAAAGCTAAAATATTGAAATAAGGGGGAGGTATTTGGAAAAGGCACAGTGTGTACAAGTAGTGCAATCCCAGTACCCCCTGTGTGCCTTCAATTAAAGGTTTTTCAGCCCGTATCCCTGCTTTTCCAGGCTGGAATTCTATTTCCAAATCTCAGATCACTTGTTCTTTATTTTATAGTATCTTCAAACATTTAAGTAAAAGTTAACAAGTCAGCTTTTAGTGATAAAGATAAAAATATCAATTATATTTATAGTTAATATATAACTCAATTTCTAGTCAGCATTGCTCATTCAAAATTTCCATAGAAATGTTAATAGAAATTTATGGATCAAATAATTGCAAAGTTTTCCTTCTCTTCTTTTGACTTCAATACCAGTATTATGTTTTTTTTTTTTTTTTTCAGTTTTGATCAGCAGGATAAAGAATTGTAAGAACCAACAAACTTGAGAAGCAGTTTTCAAGTTGTGTTGATCTAGTTGTAGACCATGTTTGCTACTTTAATCAACTGCAGAGCACAATACTCACCCTTCCAGTAAACCCCGTAAATCAACAAGAGAGAATTATGAAGCCACTACTTGTTCTAAGAATAAAAGTGGTCAACTCTGATATTGTGGATAGTGGCTTGTTTTTTTTAACTGTTAAGAGTTATCACTGCAGAAGTCAAGATTCTCCCCCAGTTTTGACTGAGGAGAGTTTGTTTATGTTTACAATAACAGCAACAACAATATGTCATAGTTATCATTTATGTACCCTTTCTTTATGTGGCATACTCTGCTAAAATCCTTGATAAACGCAATTAGGTAGGTAATATTCTTTCTATAAACAAGTGGTTCTTCAATGGGAGGGATCTCTGAGGTGGTATTGATACCTTTGTTTTCATGTTTATACTGTTTGTTCTTTGTAGAATTTGAAAGGGAGCTGTATTAAACTGGAGGGACCAAGCAGTAATAGTTTCTCTCCCTCTCTAGCTCTTGGAAATTTAGAAACAGAGTGAGAAGTGAACACAGATAGCATTTAAATGTTAACATCATAGTAAGCACTTTTTTTTTTTTTTTTTTGCGAGGGAGTCTCGCTCTGTCGCCCACGCTGGAGTACAGTAATTGCAATCTTGGCTCACTGCAAACTAAGCCTCCCAGGTTCACGCCATTCTCCTGCCTCAGCCTCCCAAGTACCTGGGACTACAGGCGCCCGCCACCACACCTGGCCAATTTTTTTTATTTTTAGTAGAAACGGGGTTTCACCATGTTAGCCAGGATGAGCTCGATCTCCTGACCTCGTGAGCCACCACTCCCGGCCCATAGTGAGCACTTTTAATACATTTAAAGATTTTTAAAAATCGTATCACAGTTGAGCTGGGCATGGTGACAGACACCTGTAGTTCTAGCTACTAGGAAGACTGACGTGGCAGGATGGCAGGATCCCTTGAGCCCAGAAGGTCAAGGCTGCGGTGAGCTATGATTGTACCACTGCACTCCAGCCTGGGTAACAGAATGAGACCCCATTTATTTAAAAAACAAACAAAACCTATATTTTTGGTTGTATGTTCAATTTTGGTCTATTTGTGGATATCAAATATATGTAACTTGTATTTGTCCACATTCTTGTCCTTATAAAACTATGTAAGTTTTCTACAGTATAACAATAATAGTTTAACATGAATGTTTATCTCCAGTGAGAATAGATGGCCCAGCATAATGAAATATGGAATGCTTATAAATTTACTCATTTAAATATCTTCTTATAAAAATCCACCCAATTTTTGTTTTAATTTTTAGTGTAATTTTGTTTTAATTTTTAATTTTTGTGAGTACACAGTAGGTATATGTATTTATGGGTTACATGAGATATTTTGATACAGGCATGCAGTGTGTAATAATCACATCAGGGTAAATGGAGTATGCATCTCCTTTGTGTTACAAACAATCCAGTTATACTCAGTTATTTTAAAATGTGCAATTAAATTGTTTTTTATTATAGTCACCCTGTTGTGCTAGCAAATTACTGGGCCTAATTCATTCTTTTTTTTTTTAACCCATTAACAATTGCCACTTCCCTCCCACTCTCACTACCATTCCCAGCCTGTGGTAACCATCCTCCAACTGCCTATCTCCATGAGTTAAATTGTTTTTTCTCTTCTCTTCTCTTCTCTTCTCTTTTCTTTTTCCAGTCTGGCTCTGTCATACAGGCTGGTGTGCAGTGGCACCATCTTGGCTCACTGCAACCTCTGCCTCCTAGACTCAAGCCATCCTCCCACCTCAGCCTCCCAAGTAGCTGGGTCTACAGGCACAAGCCACCACACCTATCTACTTCTTGTATTTTTTGTAGAGACTGGGTCTCACCATGTTGCCCAGGCTGGTCTTGAACTCCTAAGCTCAAGTGATCCACCTGTCTCAAACTCCCAAAGTGCTTGGATTACAGGCATGAGCCACCTCACCCGGCCTGTTTTTATTTTTTAGTTCCCACAAATAAATGAGAACCTTCAAAGTTTGTCTTTCTGTGTCTGGCTTATTTCACTAACATAATGACCTCCGGTTCTATCCATATTGTTGCAAAAGACAGGATCTCATCCTTTTTTATGGCTGAATAACACTCTATTGTGTACATGTACCAGCCAAAATTTTTGTGAAATAAATGAAGCTTAAGAGATAACTGAGTTTTATCTTAAAGAAAATTAGAAAAGAAATACTGATTATACAACGTTATAATTTTTTTCATATCACCCTACCCCAAGAATTTGTTTGAAATAAGTTATAGAAGGTTGTTAATTGACTATACTTCACAGCACAGATTAACAGCCTCAAAACAGAGCCGTGCCCTTGGTATCCAGGGTATCTTGTTGGGCTGAGACCTATATGTGCTACAGGTTTCGCTCAGTTAACTTTCCGATTCTCTGGTCATAAAAAAAAGAGTTTTTCCTCAGCCTATTTTATCTCAGTACTAACAATTTGCTTTGGTATAATAGTGTATTGCTCTTCTGTGCTCCCTGACAGCTTTATGGGTTGTTTCCTACGGATTGCATTGAGTAATATGCTCCAGGCTGGCCTAGGAAGAAGGGAGATTCTAAACCTCTCTTTGTAATTATTAAATTCTTACGTAAGAGAATCTGTGAAAACTTTTCACCTTGAAAGAAATGGCCCATGAATTTCCTTTATTTAATACAAATTTCAGATTTTCTCGTGACCCTTTGCTTCCCCCCCATCTGTGATGCATAAAGACAATAATCCATTAAAGTATTTTCTATTGATAGTCATTAAAATTCAGCTGTTTAGCTTCCTTCTTTACATTAAGGCCACTAGATCAAACTTCTTTTTACCTAGTTTTATGAGAATAACGGTGGGAGTGCATTTGGTTTGTGTTCTTCTAGTGAATGGGAATGAATCATGATTATTTCTATGCTTAACTGATTTTCTTCTGAAAAAATAAATTTTTAATGTGGTTTCACCAGGTGATATGGATCAGACACAAAACGAGCTCAATCCATACCTCACATGTGTATTTACAGGTAAGAGTTTTACTTTAAAAGTTCTTGAACTTGGAGCTGTTCAGATTTTTTTCATTGCCTTACGATTCTTTCTCTCATAATAACACAGTAGAAATACTAATAGCAATTTTTAATTCTTCTGTAATATCTGTAAATTCACCCCAGGTTATAAACTCAGCTCTCCAAAAGGTGTAAGTTAGGGGACAGGAAAAAAAAAACCTATCTTTTCGCTTTGGAAAGTTTATAAAATGATGAATTAAAAGGCTGCAGGTGTGGTATTCAGAGCACTAAGGATAGGACTTGAGATAATTCCAGCTGAGGGAGGTTATTTGTTGGGACAGGACAGTGTTTAAACTTTGAAGTCATTTTAAACAAAGTGAAGCAGCTGGAACCTGGCATAAGAAGAAACAGATCTTTCACATTAACGATTGCTTTTTAGAGGAAAAAGAATTGGAGTTGTTTTTACAGGTGTCGGAACATTTATTCTTCCTATAAGAACTGCTTTGTTTTTACCTTAAATTATAAATTTTAAAATAAGCATTTGTTAACTCATTTGGAAAACAAAAAAAGTAATCGGATTCATATGCCTAAAAGATATTTTGGGGTAAGATTATTGTAACATTTTAAGTTACCCTTTCTAAAACATGAGTAAGGAAAGAAATGTTTAATAGTGACTAATTCTGGAAAGCAGAAGTGAATAAAATATTGCATACTATACTTAACATCAAATGATAAGGCACCTTCTTCATCAAGACTTTCATTTATTCTCAAACACTGGGACTATGATGTTGCAAATCTGTACGACTGGGTTAAATATGTGAGGAGAATTGAATACAGCAGGATGGTTTAGCAGCTGCTTACGCAGGGATTGGAGCAAGAGTGGATGAGCCCAGGGTGGACAGGAAAAATGCTTCAAGAACTCAATAAAACACAGCTGAAATACTATAACATTTTCACAGACAGCTGGGAAGCAACTGCATTGCTGGAACTCGGGGCTGATTTTAAAGACAAGATCTGGTCAGCATGAATCTAAGCAAGCTGTTAGCAAAGAGAAACCACAGACTCTCTAGGTAGAAACAAATCAATTTGGTTCAGCAGTGATTTCAGGGTCCGCTATTTGCCCAGCGTCATGCTGAGGCTTTGTAGGATGCAGAGGTAAATCAGACAAAGTCACTGTCCTAGTGGAGCACATCTTTAACAGAAACAACAGACTTACAAGTTAGTAACAATAATACAAGGTGATAAGGTCACAGATACTTACTGTGTACCTGCTGTACTAGTCACTCAGAACACAAAGACTGTCAGTTCCAGAGACTTCGCATGCTCTTAAGGAATGCATTGTCTGGTAGAAATGACAGATCCATAAATAATTACAGTGCAGTCTGGTAAGTGCTGCAGTCAGAATAAGACAGCCACAATTAACAGGAGAGGAACTAATATTTCACCACTATCACTGGAAAAACAATTCAGAGAATTGAATCCTACAATTCATTACATAACTTATTACTAAGAATCAATTATAGTTTTTCTTTTACTTAGTTTTATAAATCTGACATCCAAAAACAGAAAATATAAAATTTTGTTATGAATTTTAAATATTTTTAAAGCAAAAAAATGGAATTTCAAATGTCAAGAACGTGTATTATGTCTCAGGAAGCTTCTAATGCAAGGTCTGACTCCATGGCATGCCCCACTTAAATGCATGCCAGGTTAAATGACATACTGCAAACCCATGGAATCAAGGAACAGTCTTTTTTATAGACCTGAAAACAGCTGTTGAAACAATTACATCATAGAGTATGACTTGACTGTGCAAATTTAAAAAGTCAAACTTTAAAAGCATCAAACTATATTTAATAGAGGTAGAAGATTTATATTTACTTTCACGGTGATTTATTAAAATGTATGTCTTTTCTTTAAAAAAATTTAAATTTTTTTATGAATGTTACCCTTTTCGCCTGCTCACAGTAATCTAAGTGATGCTTTTTTTAATGTTCCCAGTCTAAAGAGTTCTCTTACAAAGTTCCAAAACTGTGATTTAGCTTGTGTAAATGAATACTTTAAATAAAAAGATTTCGGCCAGGCGCAGTGGCTCACACCTGTAATCCCAGCACTTTGGGAGGCCGAGGTGGGTGGATCACAGGGTCAGGAGTTTGACACCAGCCTGAACAACATGGTGAAACCCCGTCTCTACTAAAAATACAATAATTAGCCGGGTGCGGTGGCGCATGCCAGTAATCCAAGTTACTCAGGAGACTGAAGCAGGAGAATCGCTTGAACCTGGGAGGTGGAGGTTGCAGTGAGCCGAGATCACGCCATTGCACTCCAGCCTGGGTGACAGAGCGATATTCCATCTCAAAAAAAAAAAAAAAAAATTCCCAAAATGTACATTAGCAAATATCTTTATATAAGACAGTGCATTGTATTGCTATAACTTCTTGATTAAAACACAGTTAACTAGAGTTTAAAGTAGCATAACTATTTGGAGGCCTCCCAGAGTGCACTCTCTCTTTCCCTACTCCCTTTTTTTTTTCTTAATTGTATTTCAATGAAACATTCTTATTCCTCCTCCTAAAGCAGAGTACCATTTGCAGCCCACCCTGAGCCTCATTGCCTTTTAGATAGTGGCTTCCAATTACATAAAAGTAAGAGCTGATCTGTTTGAGTGCTTTCTATGTTTCAGCACTATACAAACACTTTGTATGTATTATCTCGCTGAATCCTCATAAAAACCTCTGAAGTTGGTACTCATATTTTTTTTATAGTTGAGAAAACTGGAATTCAGAGAAGTTACATAACTTTTTCAGTCTCTTATTATTTTCTATCCCTCTTACCTTTTACCTATTTTTCTTTACAGTACTTATCACTTCCTGTCATATTTGATGTTTATTTCGTTACTTGTCATTCATCCCCTAAACCCAACAGAATGTGCGGCCGGTGAGGTTGGACCCTTTGTTTTCTTCACTGCTGTATTTTCCGGAGTCTAGAACAGTACCAGGCACATAGTAGGTGCACAATTGATATCTGTTGGATGGATGAGTGAGTTCAGCTCTGCCCTGTTCCAGAATCCATTCTCTTAATCCCCTCTGCCTTTTACTCCTTCCCATACAGAAGCCTCACACCAGCAGTCTGGGTGGGGCCATTCCTAAGTGACCTGATTTGGACCCTACTCTTGACCTGTCATAAAAAGACTTGTGCTTAAAACTTCATCCCTGCTCCCAAGTTTGTTGACGTTTTTATTACTGCCTGGTCAGTCAACCAAATCTGTCATTTCAGAGTGAAACTTGGTTCTTTATAAGTACTAAGTCTCCATCCAAAATATCTTGACCCTATTTCCACTGCTAAGGACCATTAGTTCTTTCATGGACTATTTTTATAGATCCTTCTCCTCTCTCTTTATCTTCCACACAGCTATTAGTATGATTTTTACCTTTTTTTTAAACTTTTATTTTGGGTTTGGGAGTACATGTGAAGGTTTCCTGTATAGGTAAAGTCGGGCCACGGGGGTTTGTCATACAGATTATTCCATTACCCAGGTATTAAGCTTAGTACCCAATAGTTATTTTTTCTGCTCCTCTTCTTCCTCTTACCCTCCAACCTCAAGTAGATCCCAGTGTTTGTTGTTTCCTTCTTTGTGTTCATGAGTTGTCATCATTTAGCTCCCACTTATAAGTGAGAACATGCAGTATTTGGTTTTCTATTCCTGTATTAGTTTGCTAAGGATGATAGCTTCCAGCTTCATCCATGTTCCCGCAAAAGACATGATCTTGTTCTTTTTATGGCTGCATGGTATTCCATGGTATACACGTACCACATTTTCTTTATCCAATTTGTCATTCGGGGCATTTAGGTTGATTCCATGCTTTTGCTGTTGTGAATAGTGCTGCAGTGAACATTTGCGTATATGTGTCTTTATAGTTGACTGATTCATATTCCTCTGGGTATAAACCCAGTAATGGAATTCCTGGGTCGAATGGTAGTTCTGCTTTTAGCTCTTTGAGGAATACATCATATTACTTTCCATAATGGTTGAACTAATTTACACTCCTACCAAGTGAATGAGTGTTCCCTTTTCTCTGCAATCTCACCAGCATCTGTTATTTTTTGGCCTTTTAATAATAGCCATTCTGACTGGTATGAGATGGTATCTCATTGTGGTTTTGATTTGCATTTCTCTAATGAGCAGTCATATTAAGCTTTTATTCATATGCTTGCTGGCCTCATGTATGTCTTCTTTTGAAAAGTGTTCGTGTCCTTTGGGGTTGTTTTTCTCTTATAAATTTGTTTAAGTTCCTGGTAGATGGTGGATATTAGACCGTACATTTGCTCAAATTATTCCTCTGTTCAAAATCTTTTGTCACTTCTTACTGCTTTTACAGGACTTGGCCCTGGCCTTGCTTTATAGCCTCATCTCACCATTCCTCCTATCCAAACAATATTTGATATCAGAATACTCAGAGTTCCCTTAACACATTAACTTTATCTTGACTTTATTTTGTTGTTCTCGTTTCCTTCATTGCCTTCCCACCATCTTTTCAGTCCCAACTCAATGGCTGCCTTCCACTTCATTTAAACTAAGGATTCCTATACATGTTTATCTCCTCTACTAGGTGATGAACTTCTTGAGGATGAGGACTCTGTCTTCTTCATCTGCATATGCTCTTAGCTCCATACATGCAGAAGATTCATATAGATGTTTAGTTAGTGCATATATGCTTTTGGAGAAGCCCACCTTAACGTCTCTGGGCCTCAATTGCCTTGTCTGTTTCCCAGATTTACTATTAGGATCAGATTATATGATGGGGAAAATGTATTTACAAAATTTGAATTGTTATACAAATATAAGGCAATAACTGCAAGAAATGCTTATAGTGATTGAATTCAGTATGTTCCTTGAGACTTGGAAACTTCTAGGAGATCCCCCCACCCTAAAAAGTTATAGCTTTTGTTACAGCATTGAGCAATTTAATCAGTAATTTCATGCACAAAGTAGAAAAAGAAGGTATATACAAAGTGGTTTTGTGAAATTAAATAACAGAGAAAAGAGTATTTGGTATCACTGTTGTTTTTGGCAGATGCATAACTCAAGGAATGGAGTTTTTCTTAATAATAATTAGAAGGTAACATTAAGTTGTTTGTATGAGTGGAAAATTAATTTGCTCTAGAACTTAGTTATATCCAGTGTTAGTTTTTACTTTATTGATGAGGTGAGCTCTGATATTGGCTGCTTCCCTGAGTTATTTTGTGTATTCTGCATCATGGCTTTATAAAATATAAGAATATTTAAATATTATATATTATTAATACTTATGTCCTATACACATTTTTAAGGCCAGGCATGGTGACTCACATCTGTAATGTCAGCACTTTGGGAGGCTGAAGAAGGAGGATCACTTGAGACCAAGGAGTCTGAGACAAAGGAGTTTAAGACCAGCCAGGGCAACGTAGGGAGACCCTCCCTTTACAAAAAATTTGTTTAAATTAGCTAGGCATGGTGGTGCATACCTGTGGTCCTAACTACTTGGGAGGCTGAGGTGGAAGGATCACTTGAGCCTGCAAGGTTGAAGCTGCAGTGAGCCATGATCATGCCACTGCACTCCAGCCTAGGTGACAGAGCAAGAACCTGTCTCAAAAAAAAAAAAAAAAGATTAAAAAAATATAGTTTTTAGTATCTATTCATTTTATTTTTATTATATCCTGACAAACTGAAAAGACTAAAGTCTTTTCCTATTTAAAATATTTATTCTAGGCCGGGCGCGGTGGCTCAAGCCTGTAATCCCAGCACTTTGGGAGGCCAAGACGGGCGGATCACGAGGTCAGGAGATCAAGACCATCCTGGCTAACACGGTGAAACCCCGTCTCTACTAAAAACTATGAAAAACTAGCTGGGCGAGGTGGCGGCGCCTGTAGTCCCAGCTACTCCAGAGGCCGAGGCAGGAAAATGGCGTGAACCCGGGAGGCGGAGCTTGCAGTGAGCTGAGATCCGGCCACAGCACTCCAGCCTGGGGGACAGAGCGAGACTCCGTCTCAAAATATATATATATATATATGTATGTTTATTCTATTTAAATTCACGTAAAACTTGCTTTCTTTTTAAATACTATGGTATTATAGTTTGTGATATTGCTGTAATGATGCCAAATCTTATCTTCCTCTCCCTTTTTATAAAAAAAATGAAATTGATACAAGTAACAAAAAAGGAATGGTATAGTATTTAAAATAGTCTTTGTTAAATTTCCTTATATGAAAGGAATTTTCCTTTTATAAGTATTCTAATCTTGGACAGCTGTGATTGAGTCATCATTAAAATTTCCAGAACTGTCTAATTGTACTGTGGCCCCTATACAAATTTAATGAAAGATTTTATGTTATTACTGTAGAAACTACTTGAAAAACATAAAGGGATTTTAGAAAAATTACTATGACTCTTTCTTGTCTGAAATATGTCTTTTAGATTGTTTAAGGTAATTTATTGTTAAGGTATCTATTATTCTTATGTCTATGGTAAATCCATGAAATTTTAAATGGGGATTTTTGTTTGTTTGTTTTAAATAATACCAAGTTGACAGTCTTTATATTCTTAGGCATTGTGCTTTAAACTTACAGGGGTGAATTCGGGTATAGGCAGATACATACACTTATGTAGTCGACTTTGATTTTTTTACATATTAATGAATTATTTATCCCAAACTGCCTGCCCTCTACCACCAGCCAGCTTTCATATTAGACATTATTACTCTCAATCCATGGAATGGGAACTTTTTTTCATATTTCATTAAATGTAGAGATAATGTCTACTTTACAGTAGAGAGAGGTCTATTTTACAGAGAAAAATGCTTTCCAAAGTCAAGGGTCAATAATGCTTGGATGACCACTGCAGTATGTTTTTCCTCTGACTTTGCTAACCTTATATCACTTCTGTTAACTAATAGCATAACACCCTTAGGCACTCAGTAAATCATTATTAATGACATGCTCTTGAGTTTGAGTCCATTTTTTAGGAATAGGAGGAAGAGCAAAGTGCCTTGGCAACCTTTGACTTCAAATGCCTTTTACATGGCTCATGTCTTACCTCTTTAAAAACAAAAACAAAAGAACACAAAAAACAGTTCTTGCGCTAACCACAAACCTTTAATTTCTGGCTATTATAGTGTTTTATTGCTCTCCTAGCTATTTACTTACTGGTAACAGTAGTAATAATGGCTATCTTTTAGTGGTAATGGGAGCGCTTAGTTTCTGACCACTTACTGAGTGCTAAGCTCTGTTGTTGAGCTCTTCACTGACACTATTTTATCCTCACTATACTGTGCAAGGTAGGTACTATTATCCCATTTAACATATGGGAAACTGAACTTCTGAATGGTAAAATAACTTGCTGACAGCCACACAGCCAGCAAGAAGTTAAGTCTGGATTTCAGAGACTAGGCCTTTAACCCTACTTGATCTTACTTAGCATTTACCATTTGTGTCACAACTTTTAGTTTATATACTCTTGAAATGTTGTCTCTGACTGATTAGGAGTGATGGTAGAAAGGAGAAAGGTGTATTTTACCTCTCTGACAAGTTCTGAGCACCTTGGGACAAGACATTCCCTCGTATGCAATACTTATTTGGAATCCATCCCCCACCCCTCCCCCCGCCATATTATTTCGCAAAGTATAAAGCACGTGAATACTCAGGATATGCATGTTGAGCTGAATGAGCTTATCCTTTGTGTAGGTGGGAAAGCAATGCCACTCTCCGCTTCACAGATGCCCCCTGCCAAGATGTCCATGACGCTGCCCTCAGTGAACCTCGAGGATTGCTCTCAGTCTCTGAGCATCAGCACAATGCGGGAGGACATGGAGTCTTCGGGGGCAGATGCCTTCTGAACGGGAAGAGACAGCCAGCACCGTGTTTATGCCACTGATTTTAAAGTCACTTTACCTTCGCTTAAAACCCTCTCTCAGACTGTTTCGTTTTTGAGCATATTCTGAAAAAAAACATTTCCAATTTTTTAAATAAAATGAAAAGCATAATTTGGGTATTTAAAGTTTTTAAATAAAATAAATATAAGTCATCATAAGTCTGATTGTGAGTTGTTTCTTAGAATCCTGAGATAGCATAGAGTAGTGGAGAGGGCATGGCTTTTGACATCTAGGCATTTAATCTATAGGTGTAATTATCTGTATGTATTTATAAAATTAGGTAGTTCAAAGTTATTCATTCTGACATTTTTATAACAGCAAATAGAAAAAAATCAAATGTCTATCAATAATAGACTGGTTTTTTTTTTTTTTTTTTTTTTTTTTTGAGACGGAGTCTCACTCTATCGCCCAGGCTGGAGTGCAGTGGCCGGATCTCAGCTCACTGCAAGCTCTGCCTCCCGGGTTCCCGCCATTCTCCTGCCTCAGCCTCCCAAGTAGCTGGGACTACAGGCGCCCGCCACCTCGCCCGGCTAGTTTTTTGTATTTTTAGTAGAGACGGGGTTTCACGGTGTTAGCCAGGATGGTCTCGATCTCCTGACCTCGTGATCCACCCGTCTCGGCCTCCCAAAGTGCTGGGATTACAGGCTTGAGCCACCGCGCCCGGCCAATAGACTGGTTTTAAAGTGGTGGTACATCAGTACAATGGGATACTATGTATTACAAAAAAAGATTTTAAAAAGTTTATTGATATGGAATAATCTCTGAGATGCACTGTTAAAGTGAAAAAACCATGTGTGAAATAGTGTGTGAACTATGCAATTGTTGAAATTATTTAAAATGGGGTGGGGAGGAATTCAGATGTATGGTATGTCACATATTCTTACATGTATTTGCTTGTAAATGTATTATAGAAACAAGAAACTGCTAAGTTTGTCTTCAGGGAGGAGAATTGTTGGCTGGGTGATAGGAGAGGCTAAGTGATAGGAATCAAGGATAATCGCAGTTTCTATGTATTTGAACTTCAGTTGTGATAGAAAAAAATTATCAGTGAGATTAATTTTTATATGTGTTGTGTATACCATATAAACCTTTATAAACCTGTGAAACATGTAACTCTATTACCTTTTGCAACATAAATACATAAAATTAAAGGAAAATAGAAGGCATTGCTTTATAATCAGATACATGTAGGTTCTAATCCCAATTTCTGTAACTCCTTGCTCTGTGATAGGAGCCAACGAAGCCCCTTCTTATCAGCTGTTTCAGGTTAATGGGTTTAATACTTATTTTTGCAGAATAATGGGCATTAGTGATTGTGTGTGGAGATGGGGTTGGGTAGTGCCCAGCACAGTGCTTGATACCATGTAAGTGCTCACTAAGTGGTAGTGTTCTTACTATCTTGAGGGATTTCAGTACTGTGTAGTACAGGGTATAAGCACATGAAAAGAAAGGCAGCCTAGCACTAGTGAAAAAAATTTACCTCCCAGAAAAATCATTTTCTGTCACAACTGAATTTCAAACACACAGTAATTACAGTCATCCTTGACTTTTTCAGCATTTTTGTAGGTTGCTAAGTGGGTCTCAGCACTGGCAGCACATTAGAACCTCTGGGAGCTTTAAAAAATACTAATGCCTGGGCCTTGTACCAAGGGATTTCAATTTAATTGATCTTGGATGGGGTCCAGGCATTGGTATTAAAAAAAAAAAAGACCTTTTCAGGTAATTTTAATGGGCACTCAAGGCTGAGAATTACTGAAGAGCAATTTAGAATTCCTTTAACTTCTAGTAGGGGCCATTGCCTGGGGATTTTTTTTCTCACTGAACATAGAAGCTGCAAGAATCTATGGAAAATCAGAAATGTGTCAGCCTTCTGCATGCACTTCCTCATAGCTTCTCTCAGGTATTTGGTTACTGGAATGTTTTAGGTTTCACTTTAGAACCCATTTTCTTTGATATAGCCCTTTGGACAGTTCTGCTTATAATAGTTTCCTTTAAACAAGTGGAAGAAATGCTGCTCTGTGGATTTTAATTTGATTTTGATATTCATCTACAAGTCTCTGGGCAAGGTGAAAGCTGGTGAAATGTTGCCTAGTGCTGCTTCATTTTAAACAGGACACCCTAACCCCCAACCTTGGTTTCTGGTTTTCATAGTTTTTTCTGCGTTGGAAGGATTTTAGCAAAATCTTATTTTAGCTAAAGCATTTTTTATTTAAAGGTGTTGGTAGATTTTTCTCCCTAACCATAGAAAGCCTGCCTTTTCTAACTTTAGGGTAGAAGCGTAATCTTGGATTTATTCTACTCCTTGTGCACTTGAGCTGTTTTTTAAAAAAATTAGTGTCCGATTGAATTTCGCTCTTGTTGCCCAGGCTGGAGTGCAATGGCACAATCTCGGCTCACCACAACCTCTGCCTCCTGGGTTCAAGCGATTCTCCTGCCTCCACCTCCTGAGTAGCTGGGATTACAGGCGTGCGCCACCACGCCCAGCTAATTTTGTATTTTTAGTAGAGACGTGGTTTCCCCGTGTTGGTCAGGCTGATCTCAAACTCCCGACCTCAAGTGATCTGCCTGCCTCAGCCTCCCAAAGTGCTGGGATTGCAGGCATGAGCCACCAAGCCCAGCATTCATCAGTATTTTGCTTTATAGGATTATTTCTGTTCAGGGTTACTCCTGTACACATTCCTCTGCCAACCACTTCAAATCCTTTTGGAATAAGACTATATATGTAAAAACAAACTAAATGGCACTTTTGATTTCATAAGCTTTAAAATTTTTATTTTATATTTAATTTTACAATTTCCAACTTCTGGAATAAACTATTTATGAGACATGCTATTAAGAGGTAGACTATCAAGATCAAGGCTGTTAATATTGCTGGGCTATGACTGGGCACGCTGGCTCATGCCAGTAATCCCAAGACTTTGGGAGGCTGAGGGCAGATCACTTGAGCTCAGGAGTTTGAGACCAGCCTGGGCAACATGGCGAAACCCATCTCTACCAAAAATACAAAAAATTAGTTGGGCATGGTTGCACACACCTATAGCCCTAGCTACTCAAGAGGATGAGGTGAGAGGATTGCTTGAGCCCAGGATGTCAAGACTGTAGTGAGCCATGGTTGTGCCACTGCACTTCAGCCTGAGTGACAGAATGAGACCGTGTCTCAACAACAACAACAAAAAACCGCTGAGCTAATATGCCTTAACACTAGGCTAACATGTGTTTAAAATGTTCCTTTCTGCTAGGCGCAGGTGGCTCGCACCTGTAATCTCAGCACTTTGGGAGACTGAGGCAGGTAGATCACCCAAGGTCAGGAGTTCGAGACCAGCCTGGTCAACATGGTGAAACGCCATCTCTACTAAAAATACAAAAATCAGCCAGGCATGGTGGTGCGCGCCTGTAATCCCAGCTACTTGGGAGGCTGAGGCAGGAGAATCACTTCAACCCAGGAGTTAGAGGTGGCAATGAGCTGAGACTGCGCCACTTCACTCCAGCCTGGGCAACAGAGTAAGACTCTGTCTGAAAAAAATATTAAAAAATAAAATGTTCCTTTGGTTTAAATCCTAAATTCGCTCTTCGTATACTTTAATAGAATCTTGAATAAATATTTTTATCCTTAGAAGATTATTTCAATATGTTCCTTATTACTTACAGATTTCTGGTTCCTTAATAACTCTTTAAAATGCTAAACATATATCTTTAGATCTTTTATTGTTTTTCTATTAACTCAAAACATTTTAAAAATAAGTAAAGTAGCATTTTTAAGTTCATAGGGTATTACCACCCCCAATCAAAAAATAATTCTACAACTGGCTGGGCGCAGTGGTTCACGTCTGTAATCCCAGCACTTTGGGAGGCCGAGGCAGGTGGGTCACCTGAAGTCCAGAGTTCGAGGCCAACCTGGCCAACATGGTGAAACCCCGTCTCTACCAAAAATACAAAATTAGCTAGGTGTTGTGGCATGTGCCTGTAGTCCCAGCTACTTGGGAGGCTGAGACAGGAGAATTGCTTGAACCCAGGAGGTAGAGGTTGCAGTGAGCTGAGACTGCGCCACTGCACTCCAGCCTGGGTGACAGAGCGAGACTCTGTCTCAAAAAAAAAATTATTATTATATAATTGAAATATACTTATCTTTTGAAAGATGTCCTGATGCTGTGCTATTTCCTTATATATGAGTAACTTGAACAATAATGGAGAGTACAGTCCTTAATATTTCTGTGATGTTACTAAGAGAAAACTCACTGGAGCGTTCTTTTCTATCATACATCCATATGTGCATCTGTTTAACAAACATGAAGTATGAAGGACATGGGGTGTACAGTGTGGCGTGGATCTTCAGGGGGAGGCTGGGCAGTCACCTCAGGATTTGTCATTCCTGCTTTTGGTCATATGCCTCTCCTGGAGGACAGAGATTAACCACAAGAAATTCTGTCTCTCCCTAATATGGAATTATCATTTGATCATTACACAACAGTTGCACAGTAGTTTTGAAGACTATTAGAAATGCAGTAGAGAAAAGCAAACTTTCTCATGAGAAATCCGATCATTATAGTTTAGGGAATTTCATGAAGGCAGTGTTTTTATTTGACCTAGGTAGGAGAATGGGGGGTAGATTTCAAGTGGCAGACTGTCAAACCTTTGATAGTCATCAGCCTGTGTCTGTATTCTTTTTAAAATATTTTTTCTTCTTGTCCTGAAGTGTTTACCTAGAAACAATAGGAAATATTAGCCAGAGTACAGATGCCCCTTTATGAGGCCTGTAAATATTGTAAAGCTTTGATGGTCCAGTAATTACCAAGACAGCAAGCAAATCAGAGCTCTTTTTCTGGGTCTTTATAGTATAAATAGTCACATTTATAATTTCAGCCATAGTGAGGAATAAGTTATTGATACATCTCTGGAATTCAGGGACCCCTAACCAAAGTTAAAAATCCTCAAGCAGTTCAATACACTCCTACCATCTCCTGGGAGGTCACTCCTACGAGACTTCTGAAGAGACCCAAATTATGAGACTGAACAGGACTTAAAATCTTCAAAGGAGCTGGGAAGGAGTCTATCTATCAGGAATACATGCTCCCCGGGGGTAGTTCTCAGTATACATAGAGGTCACAGATAAAGAAGGGGCCCACTGGCCCCATAATTAATACGATATATATGTGAAGAGTTAAAAGTGTATGTCTTTTTCCCAGAATTATGATGACAAACTATTTGAGCTGGCATCTTGTATCCTGCTTTTCCCGAACATGGACATTTTTCTATTTTTTATAAGGTGTTACATTATGAGTAAATATGTAAATTGTAATATAAGAGGTATTTCTATCATCAGGATAGTTATATGGGATTGCTTGCCAAGCTTGGTAAGTATTTTTATTTCCTTTGCTCACATTCCCCAATAGTCGGACGGGTTATAAAAGTACCATGGACACTCAAGATAATTTAAAAATGTGATTGGGTTGACTTTTCTCTCCGGATAAAATATTGACTGTGTGTAGTTCTATGTAATTAAAACAACAGCCTGAGTAGCTGAGTCTAGAGATATTTGTGGTATGCTCTAAAGTATACAGAAGATATTCAGATCTTAAAGTTGGTGCGGTTGTTTGCTAGCGTTAAGCAGAAGTATTCCTATGATTTGAGTGTTGTCTGAAGATAGAAATGGATAACAGGTCCAGCAAGAGGCAGGTTAGCAGATGAAGCTATGGTCTCTCATTCTTAAAAACAAGGTAGTGGAAATGTATTTTGCTTCAAAAAAGGGAGGGGAAAAAAATGAAGAAAAGTAGAGTCAAAGAAAAGGAAAGCAATAGCTTTTAGTTACACATACCAATTTTACACAGGAGTCAGTTCATTTGATTGGGTATAACAAAAAGATCTGGTTTTGTTGTTGTTGTTGTTTTCATTGTCTTGGGTGGAATTTGCACTTACAAAGTTGCTTGATCTGAAGATCTCAGGTAAGTTGTGTGTGCCTTGAAACCAGCTTCTGGAGGCTTGTTGGTTAGCCTCAACTTGTGGTCACTCATGGGAGTAGAAGTCCATTCATCTTAGTTGAAAGTTCATTTTCAATATGACATATGTAACTGTGGGTCAATTGTAGCTGTTGTTAAGAGGACCTGAAGTGGCTTCTTCCAATAACGTTCTAATGCATTTTTGTGTCTGTGTCATTTAGCATTTTCTGTAGGACAAACCACCCCAAACTAAGTAGCTTAAAACAATCATTTATTTACTCATCATTTTGGGGATGAGCAATTTGGGCTGGGCTCAACTAGGACAACTTTGCTTTGCTCCACATGATGTTGTCTGACCCTCACACATGCATTTACACTCAATTGATAGTTGATGGCCTCACATATCTAGTGGTTGCTGGCTGTTGGCAGGGAAAGGGAGGTAATTGGGTCATGTGTCTCTCATTATCCAAGAGGCTAGCCCAAGCTCATTTATGTGATATTGATCTGAGAGTTCCTATGAGCAGTAAGAGAGGGCAAGCTTCAGTATGCAAGCAGCCTTCAAGCCTCTGCTTGTGTCATACTGCTAATGCTTTGTTGCCCAAACTCAGTCATGTGTCCAAGCCCAGATTCAAACAGTAGATAATTAGACTCCATTTCTTGGTGGGTAGATCTGTAAAGTCGCATGCTAGGGAGCATGCATATGGGATGGGAAGAATTTGTGGCCATTTTTGCAACTTAACAAACATTGATTTCTCTTCTAGTGGAACTGGTCACTAAGCTCGAATTCATATAAAGGTTTGAATGATGTCTCCTTTAGAAAGGCAGTTTGTACATACTGGGCACAAAACCATATACTAATGAACTTCTGACAGTATTTAGCTAAATCTGCATGTGACAAAAAATAGTTCTTGGTAGAGTTATTCCTAACCACATAGGGCATGCTATAAATGACGTCCTAGAGAGAAAATCTGTATGAGCTCTGAGAAGGTAGTCTTGTGGCCATTAACACTAGTGGCAAAACATTAGGCTAAGGCAGATTAGGGATTTTTGATACTTTAGACCTGGAGTCAGCACATTTTCTCAGTAAAAGGCCAGAGAGTACATATTCTTGGCTTTGAAGGCCACATGTGGTCTCTGTCACATAGTGCATATCCCTCTTTGTTTTTTCTACAAACTTTTAAAATATGTAAGAAACATTTTTTAGCTCATGGACCGCATGAAAAGACTTCAGGCCAGATATGGCCCATGGGGTGTAGTGTGCCAGCCCCTGATTGGGACAGCTTTTGTTTCAGTGCCTCCATTTGTTCTTTTTTTACCTTTCCTGAATGGAGAGTACAGTTTTTGTGTTCGGAGAGAAATTCTGCAGAGTCCTATAGGACTGTTATGGTGAAATGAGTTCCACAGTCACTGAAAAGAAGTAGGAATTCCCTGTATTGGGAACACAAAGTCTAGCAATATTTTCTTTCTGAAACATCCGTAGATTTTTTTTTTCTTTTTTTTTAGACAGAGTCTTGCTCTGTCGCCCAGGCTGGAGTGCAGTGGCACAATCTCGGCTCACTTCAACCCCCACCTCCCAGTCTCAAGCAATTCTCTTGCCTCAGCCTCCCAAGTAACTGGGATTACAGGCGCCCACCACCACACCTGGCTAATTTTTGTATTTTCAATAGAGACGGGGTTTCACCATGTTAGTCAGGCTGGTCTGGAACTGCTGACCTCAAGAGATCTACCTGCCTCAGCCTCCTAAAGTGCTGGGATTGCAGGCGTGAGCCACCACACCTGGCCCATCTGTAGCTTTTCATCAAGGAACAGGTTCTATGCCTCCTGATAACAGACTGTTACTAAATATATTTATAGCTTAATGACCTGCATGGTTGTATAAAACTCATTTGTAAATGCTGAAAGGGCTTTGAGGAGTTTCTGTATTTTGTTTTACCTTTTCAGTTATAACTGGGTAATGTTAGTTATAGGTGAGACATTATTCTACCACATCCTGATCAAATTTTGATTTTTTTCATTATTTACCATGGAGCTTAATTTGATTCTTTCATGATGCAAAAAATCGTGGGTCAAGTTAGCATCCATTTGATGGATCATGGCACTCCCAGGCCACTGTCAGAGACTGCTAGCACCCAGCTTTATGAAGAAAATGTCGGCCGGGCGCGGTGGCTCAAGCCTGTAATCCCAGCACTTTGGGAGGCCGAGACGGGCAGATCACGAGGTCAGGAGATCGAGACCATCCTGGCTAACATGGTGAAACCCCGTCTCTACTAAAAAATACAAAAAACTAGCCGGTCAAGGTGGCAGGCATCTGTAGTCCCAGGTACTCGGGAGGCTGAGGCAGGAGAATGGCGTGAACCCGGGAGGCGGAGCTTGCAGTGTGAGCTGAGATCCGGCCACTGCACTCCAGCCTGGGCGACAGAGCGAGACTCCGTCTCAAAAAAAAAAAGAAAAGAAAAAGAAAAAGAAAATGCCCCTGTAATTGCCGATATTGTTTCTCAGAAGGCTGGATTGATTGTTATGAGCCAATTATAGCTTGTCTAAATTGAGCCAATTTTCCTTCCAGGTGGGGATAGATGTCAATTTGATGGAATTCTTTGTAGTTGTAATAAAAGCTACTTGTTTAGCATTTGAGTTAGCAAAGGCATTGTCATTGGTTTTCAGTGTTGTAGTTTGTGAGTTTCTAACTTAACTGACACACATTTTTCATATTGAATAGCTTATAATGAATTTTCAATGTCTTTACCATTTTTGGTAGTTTTAGTGTCTTTACCATTTTCGATAAGAGTAACTTAAAAAGTAAAAAGATCCACTTTGTTTCTGTAGTATCCCACAGTTGTGAGCAATTCCAAATGCATATCTACTATCTGTTTAGTGTTTACAATTTCTTCTTTGCCAAAGTGCAAGACCAAGTCAGAGGAATTCATTCATCCGCTTGGGCAGACTGAACATTAGCCCATGGAGCAGCTTTGATAGCTGCATGTTAGGTAGTGACAGTGTATTCTGTACAGAAAATGCCTTTGTTATTTTAAGGTAAGTCATCTACAAATACTATCAAGTCAGAATTGACTAAGATTTGATCTGGGCATTCTTGTGTGTTTAGTTTTTGCTTTCTACTGAAAATATAATTTATATAGTAAAGTACTAATCAAGTGGAGAGCTCAATGAATTTCTACTTTTGCCTATACATACCTGTGTAATGTCTCCCAAGTAGAACTAGAACACTTCCTAGCAACCCAGAAGGTTCTCTTGTGCCCCTTTCCTAATCAATACATACCCCTTTTCCCCCACAAGTAACCACCTTTCTGACTTCTATCACCATCAGTTACTTTTGTTTATTTTTGAATTTCATGTAGGTAAATTTACAGAGTATGTAGTCTTCTTTCTAGTTTCTTTTGTAAGTATAATATCTGTGATATTCATATATATTTTTGTAGTTTTTTTGGTTGTTTTTTTTTTTTAGCATGTGTTTATATGATGGAGTTTGGCTCTTGTTGCCCAGGCTGGAGTACAATGGCTTGATCTTGGCTCACCGCAACCTCCGCCTCCTGGATTCAAGCGATTCTCCTGCCTCAGTCTCCTGGGTAGCTGGGATTACAGGCATGCACCACCACTCCCGGCTACTTTTGTATTTTTAGTAGAGATGGGGTTTGTCTATGTTGGTCAGGCTGTTCTCAAACTCCCGACCTCAGGTGATCCGCCTGCCTTGGCCTCCCAAAGTGCTAGGATTACAGGCATGAGCCGCCACACTCAGCCAGTTTGTTGTTTTTTATGGCTATGTGGCATTCCATTGTGTGACTATACCACAATTCATTAATTCATTCTACTGTTGATGGACATTTGGGGTCTTATCACTTTCTGTTATAAATAAAGCTGCTATGAATATTGTTGTACATTTATTTTAGTAGACAGATGGGCTGATTTGTTTTGGAGGCATTTCTGGGTAATAGGGTAAGCATGTGTTTATTAGGAGCTAGGCGTTCTTAATCTCCCAGGTACCACAAACAGTCACGGATTCCTCCTTATATAGAAGAGGGAGTCAGTGGTGGGATTAAAATCTGAATGATGTGCAGTTGTGAGGTGGACAGTAGAAGGATTTCACCATCAGTGAAGCAGCTGACAGAGAAATGCTGAGTGCTGCCTAGAAGTAGCAGGGACTGCAGAGCATGTGGAATGCAAAGAGCTGGTGCAGCAGTAAGCACTAGTCAACCTGCTGCAGGAGCTGTGACCACTGAGCTGCTGCCCCCGCCCGTGTAGGCAGGGAGAGTACATTGTAGCCACCAGACCGAGAGATTTGTGCAGAGAGCCAATACACTACTGGTGTGAAGCTTCTCTTAGCCGAATTAATGCTCTTATTAGGCAGCTTTGTCTTTCCTCTGTTTGGCACAGTTAGGGATATACAAAGTATAGAGTTGCTGGGGGAGACCTTCAGAGACGGGTAGACTTTTTCTGCCTTTTCATCCCATGCGAGGGAGTCTGTAATCTTGTCTTAGGGAGCTCTTAATAAGGGCAATCCTGAGAATTTTTTTTTTTTTCTTTTTTGAGACAAGGTTTGCTCTGTTGCCCAGGCTGGAGTGCAGTGGTGTGATCTCGGTTCACTAAAACCTCCACCTCTCACGTTCAAGCGATTCTCCCACCTCAGCCTCCTGAGGAGCTGGGACTACAGGTGCGTGCCACGATGCCCAGCTAAGTTTTTGTATTTTTAGTAGAGACAGCGTTTCACCATGTTGGCCAGGCTGGTCTCAAATTCCTGCCCTCAAGTCACTCGCCCGCTTTGGCCTCCCAAAGTGCTGAGATTACAGTGGCAAGCCACTGCGCCAGGCCCTGAAAATCTTAATTGTCTTTGATTTTGGGAGCTTAGATAAAATGAAATAGTTTTCATTCTGGAGGATAACAGAGAGTATCTGCCTACAGACCAATCATAACTAAATCATTTCATTTCAAATTTTGTAGATCTTTTGAAATTATGTAGTTAGAAATTTTCAGGTAGAGTTGTAACTTTTCAGTTGACATTTTATGCCCCTTTTCTGCCAATTTCATTAAGAAATAATTGAAGTCTTATAGCAGGAGAACACAGCAATAAATTGTTGTATAAGGGTGGATCTTCGTGGAGTATTTAGATCCTTAAGATCATTTACTTAGACATTGAGAAAAATATGAAGGTGATTTTATAGGTCCTCAAGTCTGATGATTTTTGCATAAGCAACAAGCAAGCACTGATTCTCTTTAACTATTGGTTACTAAAATAAAGCTGCATGTTTATGTACTGCCATAAAACATTGACTCATGGAGGGGATGGAAGACAAGATAGTATTTGGGTAGGAAACACTGGGAATCTAAGAATCATAATTCTATTGATTGCTCTGAGTTTTTGAACAAATCTATAGTCTTTCCTATTAGGTTTATTAATCAGAAATCTGAGCATTGCAAGGACTGGTATAAGTAGAAGTAGTCCTTGTTCTTAACAACAACAACAACAACAATAGAATGGGATTGGCCCCTGATATCTCTTTAGGTTTGAGTAAGTCTTGGGTAATTTAGACAGGAGTTTATAAGGATCAATCTGAATCTTAGTAGGTCAGCATAAATAAGCACAGTTCTTAGCCTTTGGATGTGGTCCTTATTCTTAAGCTACAGTCCTAAGGTTTCAGTGGAATATTCAAGTTGTTTACCAAGCCCCTCTAGATTGGAAGGACATGAATCCTAAACTCTGTCCTTCCAGTATCAGCCAACTGTTGACATCTCTTTCAGGCTTCCAGGTGTTGCTTTGCAGTGGGTTCCCTGGATTTCCACCCAGCACATGTGCAGTTCACATAGTAGCTAAGAATTTGAGAGAGTCTGCATGCAGATATTGGGGATCCCCCCATCTGTAGCTGCCTTCTTTATGTGATTTTCCTGCTCAATTTTTAGCCTTTCTGGGAGCTCTGGATGCTTGTGACCTCCAAGCCCAGCAACACTGTCACTACTGCGTGAGTGTGTCCTCCATGCACGCGGGCAATGGGAAGTGCCCTGGATAAGTGTGGGTCTCACCAACTGTATTCCTCCTTTCAAAGTATAAATATTCTCAGTTTCTGCTTGCTTTTGGTCATTCTCCAGTGCCTTCAAACAACTGGTTTTTATATTCTGTCCAGAGCTTATAATTGTTACTGGCAGGAGGGATAGTCTGGCATAAGGAATCTCACCATTCCTGGCAGCTGGAATAGAAGCAGCAGTAAAATGGTAAGGGGAAGAGAATCACGTTTTCATTTTTAAACATTCTTCTCCTTTCTTCTGTTTCCTCTGTCCATCACCAATCTTTCCACCACTGGCCCCGGCCTGAGAAGGCCTGGAAACTCGGTAACAAGAGAGGAGCAGAATAGGATGTCACGATGAAGAGGTAGCTCAAGAATTTAGAGAATAAAGATGGTCTCCCACTGCCTGTAAACCTCTCATCAATGAGATCATGAAATACAAAAGGAGTGGTTCCAAATCTGGCTGTGGACCATTTACAAACTAAGATGCACAGGCACCAGCTGGGCACGGTGGCTCGCGCCTGTAATTCCAGCACTTTGGGAGGCTGAGGTGGGCAGATCATGAGGTCAGGAATTTGATACCAGCCTGACCAACATGGTGAAACCCCGGCTCTACTAAAAATACAAAAATTAGCTGGGCATGATGGTGTGCATCTGTAATCCCAGCTACTCGGGAGGCTGAGACAGGAGAATCACTTGAACATGGGAAGTGGAGGTCACAGTGAGTCCAGATTGTACCACTGCACTCCAGCCTGGGCAACACAGCGAGACTCCATCTCGGAAAAAAAAAAAGATACACAGGCCCCACTCCATACCCACCAAAACAACAGCTGGTGGGAGGGCGCAGGGGATTCTGATGGTTAGCTGGGATTGGGAACCATTACTAGAGGACAAGAAGCCTCACATGTTTCTTGAATGAACAAATGAATGAATGCATATGCACAACTGGACAATGGTGAGATCATTCACATGGTAAAATTTCCTCCTCTTTCACAGGCTGGTTCTCATGTATGCTGGATTGTTGAGGACTTGTCTGAGAGCTGTGGAAAGTATCAGCTGAAGTGCATTTTGACACTGATATATGATGTCTTACTTCACAGGAAATAGTTCAGGAACAGCCAGGAAGTCTGAAGTCCATTGAGAATGTGTTAAATGCGAGGTGTCTGTGAGGTTTCTCAATCTCTCAACAGTCTTGAAATTTGTTTGTCGTCGTTCCAGTTTATATGCGCCTGAAAAAGGCCTTTTATTGTCTTGCATCTGTCACTTAAAGATATCCTCAACTCAGGAAACAAACCTCACTTATCTTTAGAAGTGTTTTACTTGGATCAAAAAGCAGCTGAATTCGAATGCTTTATGGTACCTGAAAATAACACCCAGAGGTACAGTTCTAAAGTGACTTTGAAATCTTCCCCTTTTAATAAGAATCTTTCTCCTTTGGGAGGTAATTTTTTGAGGCAATAATCTGGTTCTTGGCATTAAACTAAGATTCTTTTGTCATTATATGTTGTAAACAAAGCTCTTGTTTTTAAGATGAACATACATCAAGTTTCAGGGACTTTAAACTTCCCAATAACAAGAGGGGCATATAGTTCCCAATGAATTGACAGCCTCATTCTGTGGCTGAATTAAAGTCCTGTGGGTTAGGGCAGGGAGACTGTCCACAGAAGGGCTTATATGGGGGTGATGGAATGTGGTTCCCATTTTCCAAGCGCTAAAGATGACAAGTTGTCCCCTAATAGAGTTTTAGAAAGTACATCATTGTATCGTTGCATGATTATTGCATTCACATTAATCCACAGAGAAAGCGTGTGTGTGTATGTGTATATGTGTGTGTGTGTGTGTGTGTGTGTGTGTGTGTGTGTGTGTGTTGAGATTTTTCTCTTCTGAAGCACAGTCAATAAACATAGTTTTGGTTTTAGTTAGTTTTCCTTTTTCTTGCTACACATTTATATCTGGATTTTCTCTTTTAAAATACAACTTTCTATGAAGCAGTGACGATGATTTTAAAGAAAAAGTGAACATCTAGTGCAAGGCCATAGTCTGTTAATACACAGAAGGGTTTTTTTTGATACTCATTAATGCTAATTGCATGCACTAATTTCTAGCCTTGTGAAATCACAAATTACATAAGTAAAGTTAGAATTGGCCCTTCTTTGCCACCTATTTTTCCAATAGGAAAACAAGATAAGAGAACATCTATTTGGAAACTTTATTAACATATTTTCTTTTTTCATGTTAGAATTTTCTAAAGCTTTTGCCCAGTATTATTGTTTTATTTAATTATCCACCTAGGATGAGAATTAATTAAGATATAGAGAAGTGGAGTGGGGCTGAAATGTGTCCTGGATAACCAAAGAATTTTAAATGGATACTTTAAACTCAGATTACATTGTTCCTTTTCACATCTATATGAACATAAAGTTTCATGAAAGGGCCCTTAAATTTCCTGTTTTATGGGAGTCTTCCTTCATTCCACTTTTTTTTTGTTTTTCCCTTAGAATGTTAAATATCCTCCTCCTCTGGAGACTAAATTAGGTGCATCTTGAATTCATTTATTAGACAAGAAATCTTTTTTCTTCCCCAGAAGCCGTCAGTACCCTTTATATTTTAAATGAAAGGCAACCCTTTTCATGGAGGAGGGACTCCAACTTTCCTTGGGAATTATCTAAACAAAGTCACGTGTCTCCTTTTCTTTGTTCCATCTTCACATGAGAAAGCATAAATCATGTAACCCAACAAATAAACACAATTGACATGTTATTTCTCTTTCTATAGAGACATCAGTTCTTTAATCTCCTATTTCTTGTAAGCAGGCCTGCTTTGGAGGACTGAAATCCTAATGTATACACAATGGTATTCTGTAAGTAAGACAGAAACTCTAATGGAACTGTATGTTAGAGAAATTTAATGTAACATGACTACATGAATACCTCTTGCTGTTTTGCTTCTCTCATCCCATTTAGCTATAAAAACCAGAAAGCATTCCCGCTGAAAGGAAAAGAACAGCTAGCTAAGAGGAAAAATCTAACCGTGAAGTGCTGGCAATGCTCAGTGCCAAGAACCTGAGGCTCTCTTTTTTTAAGCATGATGTTTTATTGTGAAGGTTTTATAAGAAGTTAACTTTAACCTATTAAGAAAAGAGTGATTTGGAAATAAGGGAAAAGGAGCAATTTTGCCCCCTTCATTCCTCTCTAGTATAAACAAGGTATGAGGCTAATGCTTTCTTGGCATAACATGAAACTCTGAATTAACAAAAGAGGTGTAATTAAAGCTCACCTGGCCTCAGAGGTCTTCTTTCCATAAAAGTTAAACCAGAATGGCTGGCACTCAGTGGCCAAGATTGGCCTGGGTTATTGGCTGTGACTTTTAATTGGTACAGAGTAGTTCAAAATAAAAGTCATCAAAACAAGTGGTGGAGGCCTCAGAGAGGAGCAGCTGGGGGAGCCCTTTTATGTGTCTATTTCAGGGATGAGATAGGGGTCGGCTTGTGTGAATGTTGGGTTTGTGAGCCTCTTAAGGCAACTCAGGTATCTCTTGGAGTCTGTTTGAGAAAGGCCAAGAAAGTGAACTTTGTTCCCAAAGAAAATGAATTTTGCTGTGATTTTTTTCTTGTTTCCTTTGGTCCAAGTGAATTCCCAACATTCAGCCCACAGGGTGCAGGCAGTGCAGCAAGCCACTCTGGGACTCAGGTTGGGTATGGCAACTGCACTGATAATGGCTAGGAGGGCCCAGGTGCTTACTGTGGAATAAATGAATCTTTCTGTCACAGGTAGATAAGATGAACTCTTTCCCAGTCAAAGTCCCAGGCAATAGATGGTAGGCATGCCTCCATTCCAAAGTGAGTTGCTAGAAAACTAACAGGGGCCTACAAAGGGCATGATGAAGACCAGAAGCCCGACACCCACCTCAAACACAGAAAAGGCTGCTGCTGGGTAGTAGAGAGAATTTCTTGGAGGAGGGTTGGCTTGTGGTGGCCAGTTTGATGGAGCCCAGTGGAAGGAGCAGCAAGAAGACCACTTGGAGAGCTTGTGCCCCAGGAGTTTGAGGACCCACTGGACTGTTGTCTCAGGAATCTAAAGATGGGATGCTGTGGCCATTCCCCTGATGCAGTAGGGTAGAGAGAGTGACAGCATCTATGCAGCTTAGGAATTTGCCACACATCCCACTGAGGGGGAGGGGAAGATGCAAGAATAGGTGCGAGTTTTTTTCTTGGACCAGAAGTGGGCAATGTGGGAGGCAGCCCTGCTAGAGACATTCAAAATCTGCCCTATGGCGTGGCACAGTGGCTCACGCCTGTAATCTCAGCACTTTAGGAGGCTGAGGTTGGGGGATCGTTTGAGGCCAGGAGTCCGAGACCAGCTTAGGCAACATAGGGAGACCCCCCTACCCCCACCCTCACCCCATCTCTACAAAATGATTTAAAAAGTAACTGGGTTTGGCAGTGTATGCCTGTGGTCCCCACTACCGTGGATGCTGAGGCAGATGGATCGCCTGAGCCTGGGGGGTTGAGGCTGCAGTGAGCTGTGATCATGCCACTGCCCTCCAGCTTGGGCAACAGATTAAGATCTGGTGTAAATAAATAAATAAAATCAGCCCAAGAGGACTGCCTAGAGGGGTGACGTGAACCCAAACAGGGATTGAACCATTAAATTCCCTGGGGCTGAAGGAAGAAATAAAACAGCCAGAGGGAAATGCATTACTCATGTTAAGAGAATCATGGTATGATTTTTTTTTTTTTTTTTTGCCATGTCTATAGCAAGAATGAAGGCCATTCTCAGTAATGAATGTTGACATCACTCTGAAAGAGATGAACAGTTATTGTGAAGAGCTCCAGAGGAACCCTGCAGAGGCACTTCAATCACAATCTAAGTGTAGAACTCAGTCTTCTTGGGAAGAAAAAGAAGAGGCTCGGTTGACAAATGGTAGGAAAATAGGAACTGGCTGTCATTCACACTCTTTGTAGTCACGCACAGAACATGATCAAGGGGGTTACACTGGGTTCCGTTACAAGGCGAGCTCTGTGTATGCTCAATTCCCCAACAAAGTTGTTATCAGGAGAATGAGTCTCTTTTTGACATCTAAAATGTATTGGGTGAAAAATACATCCAATGGGTTTGGATGAGGCCAGGTGTTGCTTGTTCAGTATCTCACGCCCAGAAAGGTGAGTTAATCCTTGAAGGAAATAACACTGAGCTTGTTTCACATTCAGCTGCTTTTATTTGGCAAGCCACAACAGTTAAAAACAAGAATTTCAGAGTAGTTTTGGATTGTATCTATATTTCTGAAAACAAACAGTTCAGCAGGCTGACGAATAAGACCCAAGAGTTGTCTACCAAGAGAAACTAGATGTCAGATAATTCCTAAAACCTATTTGTGATATATTAATGATGCAATAAAAGACCTTTATTGGAAAAATAAAAGAGAATTATAGTCTGATGTTCCTACCATGATCTCTGAAGAACCCAAAGATGCACCCTAAGAAAAGTGATCACCTTTAACCATTCACCTAGTTTAGGGAGGAGCAGCTTAAAGCACCTATCCAGCCAGAGGAAATCAACCCCAGGTGAAACTGGTGCTAGTCAAGGAGGATCTTCCATGGCCTTTTTCTTTCACTTCTCTTACCTTACAACCTTTTGGGAGCCAGAGCCAGACTAGTGAGTTGGGGAGAGCAGAAGCAGGAGGAGAAGACGACAGAGAAATGGAGACGGATTTTCTCCACTGCAGGTCTTCCTGCCTCAGAGCCCTGATCTCTAGGTGAGGAGAAAGTTCTCTTAAATGCAGCTCAGATTCTCACTCTTAGGTAAAAGTGGACATTTCTGTTTTTGTGATTTGTTTTTTGTGTGATTGTAAGTGATCAAAGGACTTTTTGTTAACTAAGTGGATTTGTTAAGAAGTGGATTCCTGTAGGGTCTTCCTACAGTGCTTATGATTTTGCCTATCATCTAAGAATGAATCGAATAATTAGTAATGTCATTATGATATTACTTACTACCTAAGAGGAGTGGATAAGCTATCGGCTTTAGATTTCATCCAGGGGTCAAGGAGCAATTAGCCTCAGACAGTGGGCTTGGATGGGCAGTGGGTTGCACAGGAATAAAGTTGTTTTCTGATTGTAGCAGTCCTTGAGTCAGTTCTGCTCAGTCAATGTACCAGGGAGATTTGAGAAATTATTTTGTAAAAGACATTGGACGTCTCTCTTCCCACACCTGGCATACCTGTTTGCTGCTCCTGAAGTGAATTGGGGTAAATAAATGATCAAATAAATGATTTCTAGAGCAGCTGAGAATGTAATTAGAGACTATAGCACACACAAAAATGAAGGGAAACAACGCAGCCTATTTAAGATTCACAGACTATATGTTAAATGTTGCTTTGCCCAGGATGGAGTTATGTTTCTTAGCAATCATCCTACCAGTGGGTAGGAATCTAGAAGTAAAAATTAATATTACTATTTTTATGCAGTAGAAGACACGTATGTAGAGCTCTTGATGGCAGGCATACTGCTACTTTAATAGAGTCTCATTTCAAACATTTCCCAACACTTTCTGAGATGGCTTGTAGTTTTTTTTGTTTTGTTTTTTTAATGATGTGTTAAGTTCTAAAACATCCCGTTAGTAACCTGTTTCTGAAGTACTTTTCCTTAGAACATGACAAGGTAATCAGTTGAGAACAGCGACACTCTGCTGGCGAGTGGAGCTATCTCAGGTCAGGTGGACCATCTGTTCTTGAAGAATGTAAACTAGTAAAATAAATTGTAAGTAAAGATAGAGTTGTTCATGCAGGAGGGGGAAGGAGACTAACAAACCTCTGCGAAGCTCTTGAAAAGCATCATTTCTCTGCAGTTTAGGGAGTCCCCTTAAGGAAATGGTGATTAGCACAAACGCTGCAGGGTGTCTGATAATTCACATTTTTATTTGTGTCTTTATTTAATTAATGCCTGCTCATCTACTCAGCTTCATGAGAGCAAGGACCCACTGTCTATTAGATTTTAAATGATGTTCAAGTCTACAATCCTTTGATTTCTTTTCTTTCTTTTCCCTTTGTTATCAAAAGTATTTCCCTGAAAAGAATATTGCCTGTTGTCTCTCTGTTTCTCCCTGTCATCAACAACTTCTCCCATTTGGTCACCCAGACTAATCACATTGCCAGCTTCTATCTCAGGACATAGGGAGTGAGGCTTGCTTAGGCATATACACGCATGCTGCAGGATGAACAGGGTCAGGAAATACTGGCCCTTTTGAGCCTTGGAGGTCCTATGTCTTCTCAAGCCCAGGGAAAATCCTAGCTTCTCTGAGCAAATCCGAAAGTGGTAACTGGACTTCAGGGAATAGCCCTTTAATTTTGGTTGATAAATGTTTACTGGTAAAGGCATACTTGAGATTAAAAACATATGTAAACATTCTTACTGTCTTAGTCTGTTTTCTGTTGCTTGTAAGAGAATACACGAAACTGGATAATTTATAAGAAACAGAGGCTGGGCACTGTGGCTCACGCCTGTAATCCCAGCAGTTTGGGAGGCCGAGGTGGGTGGATCACCTGAAGTCAGGAGTTCGAAACTAGCCTGACCAACATGACGAAACCCCATCTCTACTAAAAATACAAAGTTAGCCAGGCATGGTGGCTCATGCCTGTAATCCCAGCTACTTGGGAGGCTGAGGCAGGAGAATCACTTGAACCCGGGAGGCAGAGGTTGCATTGAGCCGAGATGGTGTCATTGCACTCCAGCCTGGGCAACAAGAGTAAAACCCCATCTCAAAAAGAGAAACAGAATTTCTACAGTTCTGGAGGTTGGAAAATACAAGATGGAGGGGACACATCTGGTGAGAGCCTTCTGGTTGGTGGGGACTCCACAGAGGCCCGAGGTGGCACATGGTGTCACACTGCCAGGGGACTGAGTGTGCGAAAATGCTGGCTCAGGTTTCTCTTCCTCTGCTTATAAAGCCACCAGTTCCCCTCCTAAAATAACCCACTAATCTATAAATGGATTAATCCAATCACCTCTTGAGCACCCAGATCTCAATACTGTCACATTTACATTTGAGAATTGATTTTCTTTTTCTTTTTTCTTTTTTTTGAGACGGAGTCTCGCTCTGTTGCCCAGGCTGGAGTGCAGTGGCACCATCTCAGCTCACTGCAAGCTCCGCCTCCCGGGTTCCCGCCATTCTCTTGCCTCAGCCTCCCGAGTAGCTGGGACCACAGGTGCCCGCCACCTCGCCCAGCTAGATTTTTGTATTTTTTAGTAGAGACGGGGTTTCACCGTGTTAGCCAGGATAGTCTCGATCTCCTGACCTCGTGATCCGCCCGTCTCGGCCTCCCAAAGTGCTGGGATTACAGGCTTGAGCCACCGCGCCCGGCCGAGAATTGATTTTCAAGGTGAGTTTTGGAGGGAACGTTCAAATATAACACTTGCGTTGTACCAGGGCTGATTAGTACATTTGAAAAAATCAAATGCAGAAATGAGCACCAGCATTTGCTCTTTATACTGGAGGCTCTTCTCCTTCTTGTTAGCACTGACAAGTCTGCCAGGCTTCCTTCTGTTCCAAAAAGAGTAAACAAGGCCAGGAGGGGTGGCTAATACCTGTAATTCCAGCACTTTGGGAGGCTGAGGTAGGAGGATCACTTGAGGCCAGGAGTTTGAGAACAGCCTGGGCAACATAGTGAGATCCTGAATCTACAAAATAAAAGTAAAATTAGCTGGGCATGGAGGTGCATGCCTATAGTCCCAGCTACTTAGGAGGCTGAGGTAGGAGAATCACTTGAGCCCAGGAGGCAGAGGCTGCTGTGAGCTATGATCGAACCACTGCACTCTAGCTTGGGTGACACAGCAAGACCCTGTCTCAAAAAACAAAAAAGAGTAAGCAGACTATTTTTTTCCTTTTAAGGAGGGAGCAGGCAATAAGGAGACATAACTCCTGAAGAAGCAGGGCACCTAGTTCAAGATCCTGTTTCTTTATCTGGTTATCTGTGGATTCCCATTTTACAGCTTCCTCTATCAGAATTTGTTTTCAGCAACTTTGTACCCATCAACCCTCTCTCCAACAAGTGATTTCAAGCTATTCTTGAAAAGTGAATGACTTCTGATTTTATACATTGGTTCTTATGATTGGCAACTGAACTAGAAAGCCAGGACAGCTTTCCTCCTTGGAGCATATAACTAGGGCCTTTCTTCCTTCAGAGAGACACTTGATTAAGAGACTTTTTTAACAAAAGAGTTCTGTAACACACACTTTAAAAATTTCAGGTAACCTGTGTGTACAGACACACACATATACACACACATACACTAGTTTTACTAATGGAAAGGCAGCTTTAAGGCAAAGGCAATGAAATCTTTCCATTCCTTCCGGACTGTGGTCCAAGGTGAATATATTAGTAGAGCTTCAGATTTACCTAATGGTTTTCAGAAGCCAATCCCATAGCTTTGATTAATGCAGCCTCATAATGCCAATGATGTGTACCCCAGTAAATCATCAGAACACTTCCCCATGGTAATATATCAGACATTCATTACAGGCTACTGTGACTCAGGTGATATATTACTTGGGGGAAAAACATACCCAACTACCCAAAGGCCATATTGTGTGCACTTGGGTAGAATTAAGCCTGGCTGCTTTTCCATGGAATCTGTTTGCAACTTTGAGAGTGGTCAGAGAACTTTTGTTTTTTTTTTTCCCCCCAATGCCAGTGACATACTTCTCAATTTGCATGATTCTTTTGTTCCAAAGGACCAAAACTCTCCGTAAGTGCAAATGCATGTGAAAAATGTTGAACACAGGTTAAAATCATGGATTTTGGAGTGACACCTGGGTTTGAATGCCAGCTCTCTCGCTTGATGGGCTATGTGGTCTTAAGCAAGTCAGTCATTTAGACCTTTGGTGAAGTGGGAAGTATTCGTGTATGTGATATCTACCATCATCTGTAAAGGATGATCTGGGATTGAACACACAAAGTAGACTACTTAGTCCTTGGTCCCTAATGAGCCAATAAATGGTAGCTAGTTACAAATGTTCCAACAGGGAACTCCTGACCAGCATTTCTACACCCAACTTGGAATCTTCCCAAAATAATTACTTTGAGCTGCTTTGAGTGACTAGGTTTATATAGGAGTCATGGTTGATGATCCAGATAATGTCCTCCTAATTGGAAATCATAAAGCAGAGCTGCAGGGCAGTGCTAAGTAGCTGGCCCAGCAGGCCCTGTCTTACTTGAGCCAGCTCCTTGCCTGTCAGTAATGACCAGCTTAGTGATGCGATTTGAGCATAGAATACCCTGCGGAGCCATGTGGACGGGATCGCGGAGAGAGAGAGGAAAAACTGAGCATTCTGGTTCTTGCCCCATGATTTTGGCCGTCAGTGCTGGAGGTGAAAGAAAAACATGAAACTGGAGAAACAGCCCTTTCCACCAAACTTAGCTGAAATAATCTGGTTTCAAGCATCCCAGATCATCTTTGCCAAACTTTGGTCCCAACTGAGCCTCTACTGGTCTGATCTCTCAATCAGCAAAACCCATGGTTACCTTTTAAAAATTGTCCCACTCAGATTGTTTCAGAAATCTACCTGTGCCTCATGTGAACATCTTGTGGGTGGGAAATTATATTTCTTACACACATAATATAATAATAGCACAAATAAGGAATTTTTCTATAATTTCACCAGCCTGACACACACAGTTTCGTTGTCCTATAATCTTCCCCAAGATTTATGCTGTGCATGGTTTTATATAATTACATTATTACATCGTTATAATATTTAGATTGATTTTATTAGATAAGCAATGTATGAATATATATGTCCCGTAAAAATTCAAAACAATAGAAATCTATAGAGCTAAAAGTGAGTCTTCATTACCTCATCCAAATCAGTTTTAGTTTTGTTATCATTTTGTTTTTTTCAAAAGTGAAATCACCTGCAAGTGTTGTCTGTGACTTCCTTTTATTCACTTAACATGTCTTAGAACTTTCCATGTCAGTACCTAGATCAAATGTTATAGTCTGCCTTTTTTCACTTAATATTTTTATAAGTATTTCTTCATGTAGCCAAATGTTTTTATAATGTTTTTGAATGACGGGCGTGAGTGGGATTGAGGCCTAGGTGGCTTATGTATGGGATATCAAATAAGCTATCTCCAAAAGGCATGATCCCAAATGAGCAGTGCTTATTTGGTAAAGAGTTTATTGGAAAATCATAGAATGGTTCACCGAAAAGGGATTCAGCCTATTCCCGTTTTACAGATGAGGCAATCGAAGCTCCTAAATGGAGCACAGGAAGCAGAACGTCTTGCAGATCTGAGGATGAGGACCGCATGTAAGAAGGAGCTTGGGTCCCCGATGACTTCCTTGAGTAGTGTGCCAGCCCTGGGCTGCCCAAACCTGGACTTCTTATTACATGATGAACAAAACCAGCTTTTGGTTTGCTCACCATAGTAGGGCTTCTATTACATGTAGCCACATACACTCCCAACTGACACAGCTATGTTCATTCATTCATTTATTCACTCACCAGTTATTTAGTTTTAGTCATGTGCCTGCAAGGTACAGACTATGTTCATAACACTAATAGCTAGCATTTATGGAATACTTATTACATACAATGCTTATGCTGAGAACTTTACATGTCTTTTCATTTTGTATTCACCACAACCCTCCAAAGTAGATATTATTTTCCTAATTTTACAAATGAAGAAACTAAAACTCAGATGAAATAACCCACTCAACAGCACCCATGTAATAAGCTCCAAAGCCTCTCTGACACTTAACTGCAAGAAATTTCACTTTATAGGCCGGGCACAGGGGCTCACGCCTGTCATCCCAGCACTTTGGGAGGCCAAGGTGGGAGGATCATGAGGTCAGGAGATCAAGACCACGGTGAAACCCCGTCTCTACTAAAAATACAAAAAAATTTAGCCGGGCGTGGTGGCCGTCACCTGTAGTCCCAGCTACTCGGGAGGCTGAGGCGGGAGAATGGCATGAACCCGGGAGGCGGAGCTTGCAGTGAGCTGAGGTCACACCACTGCACTCCAGCCTGGGCGACAGAGCGAGACTCTGTCTCCCCCTACCAAAAAAAAAAAAAAAAAGAAATTTCACTTTATTCTTTAGGGCATAGGAAGCCATACGATTTTTTCTTTGTTTTTTTGTTTTTTTTTGAGAAAGATCAAATTCCATCTTTATAATCACACTGTGAAGTAGATGTAATTATTCCCATTTCCTTTTTCTTTCTTTCTTTATTTTCTTTTTTAGACACGATCTCGCTCTGTTTGTTAGGCTGCCTCGACCCCTGCCCTGGGCTCACGCAATCCTCCCACCTCACCCTCCTGAGTGGCTGGGACCACAGGCGTGTGCCAGCATACCTAGATAATGTTTTAAAACTTTTTGTAGAGACAGGGGTCTCCCTGTGTTGCGCATGCTGTTCTGGAACGCCTGGCCTCAGGCAATCCTCCCACCTCGGCCTCCCAAAGTGCTAGGAATTACAAGCGTAAGCCCCTGCACCTGGCCACTGGGCCAGTTTTAAATGTCTCTGGCAGGGCTGTCTCCCACATTGCCCACTTCTGGTCCAAGAGAAAACGCTCATTTATCCTTGCGCCTTCCCCACTGCCTTGGTGGGATGTGTGGCAATTCCCATCTTTAAATGAGATTAAAACAGATCAACTGACTTTAATACAATTAATTCAATTTGACAAGCGTGTATTGGGCACTGTGTTCTGGATACTTTGTTAGGTGCTGGGGCTACAAAGCCAAGTGAGGCAAGGCCTGGCTGTGGTGAAAGCTGCAGGGAAGGCAAGGCTTTTCTGGAATTACAGAGGTGGCAGAAGTTGTGTTTTCTCCGACTGGCATCAATTACTGACTTTCTGTCAGCAGAATATTCCAGATGGGCTGGTTTCTATAAAATCCCTAGGGAGAATCCCAGGGTTTAGGTTCTGGGGGAAGGGAAGAGAGGAAATTGGCAAAAGATACTGCTTGAAAAGGCCGTTTTTCAGTCTTTCCAAATCAGGTACAAAATAATGAACGGACAGAACACTTTCTATGTGTTAATTGTTCAGTTTTCCCTAGCACGGGGAGGAGAAGAGAGAACGGCAGCCTTTGCCACATGATTGGAGGCAGATTTGTTTACCAGATCAAAGCCTGCGGGTAATGGAAACCTCGGGATAGAGAGGGTGGTGCCATGCAGCTGGGCCTACAGAGCCTACTTAGCTGAATGTCTTACTCTGTATATTCTGGAGCTTGAACTGCACCACTTTGAAATGCCAGCTCTCTTTAGATGAGTCACAGGGGGATACCTGGGTTGCTGGAATTGCTCAGGAATTCCAAGATGTTTGTAGAGTGAAGCTACTGGGTCTGGATCAAGTTCCTTTCAGATACTGTAGACATATCCTGTGACGTAAGGGATAAGTGACAACGTCTTCGTTCCTCTAACCTGTGGGTAGCTAATTTTGAAATGATTAACATTTCCTGGTGTTAAGCTTTCTGAAAGACTCTCTATGTATCTAATGATTTCCAAGGAAATATAGAATCTACACTATAATGATTTTACTGAAAGCCAAAGGAAATACATTAACTGTAAATGTAGAGCAAGAGGGCAGGAAAGAAGCACCACAAATCAACATCCTCATCACTTCCAATGAGGGAGGCTGGGTGAGAAGGGGGTCAGGAAGACCTTTACTTTAAGTGTATTGTTCGAATTGTTCTTCATAATGAATCTGTACTAATGTGTTACTTCTACAACGTCAATATTTGTTGAATGTTTCCAGAAAGAAAAAATCCTTTCCATAATATGTATTAAAAGTGGTTCTTGAGTTCAATTATTTCCAATTATGGGAATCTCATTACTCTTTTTAAAAGTACAATTTAACATAATGTCATGTCTTGAAAATAAATGTTTCAAATGACAACATAGTTTGGGATTGGAATTCCCTTCTCCAGAGGTTGTTTGCACTGGGGATGGACCCATAATACTTCACAAACAGTGGTGGAATGATTTGTGACTGCTAAGTGCCCAGAGACCAAACAGCCCTCGGTGCGTGCCTGGTACTGTTATTAATATATCTGTCATCTTTGCCTGCTCTACAAATGTTAACTGGTTCGCTCTCAAGTGGTATGAAGAAGTTCTTTGCTGTAGTGCTGCAGTTGGAACCTGAGGAATATATAGAGCTTAAGGGGGCCCTTCCCTTCCCTTCCCTTCCCTCCCCTCCCCTCCCCTCCCCTTTTCTTTTCCTTTTCTTTTCTTTTCTTTTTTTTGAGACAGCGTCTCGCTCTGTTGCCCAGGCTGGAGTGCAGTGACGTGATCTCAGCTCACTGCAACCTCTGCCTCCTGGATTCAAGCAATTCTCCTGCCTCAGCCTCCCAAAGTGCTGGGATTACAGGCATGAGCCACCGTGCCTGGCCAAGGGGGTTTTTTCACTGTGATTTTTGTGTGGGTTGATTTAGCAGTTGGTGAAATAGTGAGGGCCTGGAAGACAAGAAATTCTGTATCATCACCAGCATGATGTCCTTTATGCTTTGTGTTCAAGGACTCCACTTCTAGGCCATGTGTGGGGTGTGGACACCTTCAGTGAGGCTGGGAGTTCCTATATGGGGGGATTGAGAGTAGGGTGTCCTGGCTCCTGAGTCCATGGGGGTTAAAGGCTGCCACAAAACCCTTTCCCCTTCTACATGAGAATTTTACCTTCCATTAACTTCTTTCTCTGTTTCCCCCAGAAACCCGACAAAGGTAGTATGTCAACTGTGTTATTAGGGTATAGTGATGTCAAAAATGACTCCTTACTGGGAAATTGCACCTGGACTGGGAGAACTAAATGCCTGAGAGGAAGCCATAGCTTTAAGCTTGCCCGAGAGCAGTGACTCTTGATACAGGGTATGTCCCTTGAGGTGATGCTAAGAGCTATTGTGGAGTTGTTCAAAGACATATTGGCTCCTGTGGGGCATGAGGCTCCGGGGCTAGGGAGGATTCTACATGTGCTTGATGTGGTCTCATTTTCTTGTACTAGAACCCTGGGAAGCCAAAGAGGCCATCTCCTGCTGTACGGACTGCTGCATTCACTGCCAGTAAATAGAATATCCTGGCTTATATCCTGATACCAAGTGTGGTTGACTGTAGTCTTGTACATCTGAATATGTAGTTGAGTCTAAGAAACCCCTCTTTGGGTTTCGCAAATCCACTCTGCAGCCATTTCCTAAGAAATGTCCCTTCCAGAGGCTTGTTGGGAGCCAGATATGGACCCATTTTCCTTCTTGTAGAACTCACAAATCTCTCCCTTCCAGGTCTAGAGGGAATCTCTTCCTCTGAATGTCTTCTTGAAGCCTTTTTGATAATCCCATTTTCCCTCCTGCTCTTAACACGATCTCTGTGGTGAGTAGAGTCCTTCAATAAGACTAGAGGAGCCATCACCTTCAAGTATCTCTGCCTTCTGCCCTGCAAAAACTGCTGAGACAGGAAATACTAAAGTTACCTGTTGGGAAAGATGGGCAGTGGGGAATAGAAAATAAAACTCAAGTTAATACATAAGAAACCATGCCGTCACACTTGTTAATGTTAATAATAAGAATCCCTTACCTTTATCCAGGGCTTGTGTAAAGTGTTTTCACAACCAGCGTCTCGTTTCAGCCTGACAGTACCTTGTAAGGGAAGCAGGCAGTGATGTGGTAAGCACTCAAAAAGGAGAGGGAATCCCTGGTTTGTGCCAGTTTCATACCACCAATGATTTAACAACTCTGAATTTCTAGATATTTAACAACTGGCTCAGGGGAGCTGGTGTGAGCAGATTCCAGCACACCCTTGGAGGCAGGACAGGTATAATCATCCTGATTTGAAGGCAAGCAAAGTGAAGCTCAGAAATGTTGTCCCAGGTCACAGAGTTAGTGAGAGGCAAATCTAGCGACTTGAACTTGTACCTGCTATTGCATGCTTTTTCTTGCTGAAATAAGTCTATACTTCATGTTATGTGGACTAGTAAAAAACTAAATCCGCAAACCACCAAGAAGAAATGCGTAAAACTCCCTGCTCATGTCTGTATTATCATCAGTCTTCCTTTTCTCCTCTTTCCCTTTTAAGAAAAGATTCTGTCAATGGGCAGAATCCTGTCCCCTCTTCACCCATCTGGGTCCTTACTCCACAAATCAACTTCTCCCTCTTGCATCCTAGAATCACGCCTCTCTAACCTGTGACTAGCGCTTCCTCCCTAACCTATGACTCCCCTTGCAATTTCTCTAAACTGACCACATGTCTCTGACTTGCTCACCATCCACTTCTGGCCACCATGCTTCTTGACAAAGTCAAACTGCATGCTGCTTCTATTTCAGCACTTTCCACGCTTGCCTCAGGCCACTGTCATTTGATTCACACTCCCCTAAGGCCCCAGATCTGCCCTCTCAAAAGCCAACTGTGTCCTCCTCAAAGCCAAATCCAGGCCTTATCTCAGTCTTCCTCTAGCTTATTCTTTCTTTCACACTTGACACCACTGATGACATCCCTCTTGCAATGCATTTCTCTCTCTGTCTCCCTGCTCCATGGTGGGTGCTGGATCCCTGGGTTCTCATCATGTCTTTCTGAGTGACCCTCCTCTTAGGAAAGAGGCTCTCATGAGCATCCAGACAGAGCCTGGCTAATGTGTGATTACTCAGCCATTGACTCTGTCACCCTCTCTCTTCCATTCCCCTCTGCTGCTTACATCAAACACGACACTTGGCAAAGCTGACCTGACCGCCCTTAAAACAGTTATTATGTTCATTTTAATTTTATTTTATCTGCCCCCTGACTCTGTGAAGAAGCTGCCACCTTGCAGCACTCGCCAGATAGCACACGAAAGGGACACACCAGGAGAGAGCCCCTGTCGGTAGAAGTCCACAACAGGTGGAGATGACTGACCTCACACCTTGGCTCACATCTCTTGAGTCTCCTGGCCCCTGACTTTACTATTCTCATATATTTCTGTTTACTCCTTTGGATTTTACAGCTTGGCATGCTGCAAAGAGCATAGACTTTGTGATGAGAAGGAGCTGGACTTGAATTTTGGTTTTGTTACTTCCTAACATTGTGGCTTTGGGCATGCCATATAAACCTTCTGAGTCTGTGTGGTCACCTGAAAAACATATTATATCCTGTTTGCAAGTAGACTATGGGCTGTGAGTGAGATATTGTATGAAAAGGGTCCAGCCTGGCTAGCACTTGACAAATAGCAGCTGTTGTCACTATTTTTGGTCTTCTGCCCTCTTTCCAGTTTGTCTTTGGTACCTCCCCACAATGACTAGTTCTCAGTCCTGGCCATTGACATTTCAAATACTGACATTTGGGTAACACTGCTCCCAGCTGGATCTAGGATGCTCCCATCTGGAGCACCTGTCCTGCAAATGGCATTCTTGTTCAGACCCTAGCCTTTTGCCCTTTGGTCTTTATTCTAGTCTCAAATTGAACACATATTGAAAAGCATTTTTCACACTGGTTCAACCTCATAGCTTTGCCAGTCCCCCAGATCCTCCTGTGACTAGTTTAGGACCTAGCAAGGCAATATTTTTGATTTAGAATTTTTAAGTAACTTAATGTCAATCTGGAATGCTTCCCTTTTAAGTGATATTTATATGTGTGCATGTATATATTCATTTAAGTTGATTCACTTTTTTCTTGACTGTTTATTGGCCTTTTGAGATCTGCGAGAAACTGTCACTTCTTGTTTTGGAAAGAATTGTCTATCTCTTCTGAGTTCCAAACAAGTAAGTTTCTGGAAGTCTTTTATGTTTAACTCAAAGAATATTTTGTATTTATTTATTTATTTATTATTTTATTTTATTATTATTTTTTGAGACGGTGTCTCACTCTGTCACCCAGGCTGGAGTGTAGTGATACCATCTTGGCTCACTGCAACCTCCACCCCCTGGGTCCAAGCAATTCTCCTGCCTCAGCCTCCCTAGTAAGCTGGGATTGCAGGCATGCACTACCACACCCGGCTAATTTTTGTATTTTTTAGTAGAGATGGAGTTTCGCCATGTTGGCCAGAGTGGTCTTGAACTCCTGACCTTAAGTGATCCTCCTGCCTCGGCCTTCCAAAGTGCTGGGATTACAGGCATGAGCCACCACGCCTGGCCTATTGTTTTATTTAGAAATAATTTCTCTACTAACCAGTAATAACCTATGTTAACATTTGGTGAACATCATCTTATTCATGCTTACATATAGACAGGCAGAAATAGTTTCATAATTATGGGATTATGCTATTTTAAAAACTAAACATTTAAATTATGATTTTGTTTGAATTTAATCACAAGGGAAAAATATCTTAAACTCTACGTAAATGCTGAACTCCAGATAAAGGTTTCTTTGCCACAGAACTCTTAGGTTCTGTAAGATTTCACTAAAATTAAGAAAATAGTTTTTAAAAAACAGTAAGAAATCGGAGTATTTTTAAAAACTGCTTGTTTAACATTTAGATATTAGATATGAAATCCCTATTGTGAAAGATGAAGTTGAGTGCTATTCATACGTTCTGTCATCTTTCTTCAGTTCTGAATTTTATGTTGTTTGTATTTTTGCTTTTTCAGGGCATATAATATTTGCTTTCTGTTTACCAGAAGTTAGTCTAGCTCTATGTTTAGCCTTAGTTCTATATTTAAATGGATTCAGTGCTTCCCATCATATCTTTTCCATGGCTTTTCTATTTCTGCGGTTTTTGTTCTGATTGAGTTTTTAATTGTCTTGTTTTCGTCGTGGGATAGTTGCTTTTTCAAGGACACATGGGCGCTGCGTATTCTGTCTTCTTCCATGTTTAAAAATGTCTATTCATGGAAGACAACTTGGCAGGATCAACTTCTTAAAAAATTTAAACATTAAAACTATGAAACATTTCAAACATAAAGTAAAAGATAGTTCCATATCCACCATGGAGATAATAGATGTTAACATCTTGCTGTACTTGTTTGAGATCCTGAACTTTTTTTAATGAAATAAAATAAAGCTTTATATTCTATGCTTTCCCTGTCTCTTAATCCCCTTAACATTATCCTGAAGTTGATATTTATCATTTTTGTGAATGTTTTTCTACTTTACTTTTAATACTTACATGTATGCCTTATTATAATATGTATTTTAGTTTCAGATTATGTAAAAATGTATTTGTTATAGTATTCTGTTTTATACTTTTTGAACTTTATTCATTTAGCATGTTTTAAAGATTTATCTGTGATGGTTAATATAGATCTAATTGGTCTTATAAATCATGGGATAATAGTGCCATATTGCCTACTGGCTAGAAAGGGGTTTTAAGTTTCTCACTATTACAAATATTGCTGCCTTGAAACAATAAATAAATGATAAATTTCTCAATGTTGATTGCTGAAAACGTAGTTTCACAGTAGCTTCTCTTTGGGTAACAAATCAAATGTAGAGTTTCTGTCCTTACTGTGACACTATCTGAAGTTCTGTTTGTTCATTTGTTTATACATAACAGTTGACCCTCAAACAATACAGTTTTGATCTGCACAAGTTCACTTATATGTGGAGTTTTTCAATCAAACGCACATCAACAATACAGTATTCATGGGATGTGAAACCCACTTATGCAGAGGACCTACTTTTTGTATCTGTGAGTTCCAAATGGTGGACTGCAGGACTTGAGTATGCATGAGTGTGGGTATCCCTGGGGGTCTTGGAACAAGTCTCCTGCATTACCAAAGACAATAGTACTTATACTCTACTCAGAACTATAAAAGTTATGATAATGCTTCAAGTCTGATCATTATCATGTATTTCTGAAAGGACTGAAGAGTTTTAAAATCATTTTTATTATTATTTCAAGAATGACATATACTCAAATTCAAACAATACAGAATCTGTTTGAGACACGGTTTCACTCTGTCACCCAGGCTGGAGTGCAGTGGCATGAGCTTGGCTCACTGCAACCTCCGCCTCCTAGGCTCAAGCTATTCTCCTGCCTCAGCCTCCCTCCTAGCTGGGATTACAGATGCGACCATTACCGCCTGTCTAATTTTTGTGAGATGGGGTTTCACCATGTTGGTGAGGCTGATGTTGAACTCCTCATCTCAAACAATCCACCTGCCTCAGCCTCCCAAAGTGCTAGGATTATAGGCATGAGTCACCTCGCCCAGCCCAGAATCTTTAAGATATAACACTTAACAGTAATATAACCCCCAGATGATCTTTTTGTGCATATAATAACAATTGTATGTGTGGAAAATATATATGTTTGTGTATGTATGTGTATTCACATACTTAGGGTTCTGTAAAGATTTTCTCATTAAGAGTGGACTGTCGGCCGGGCGTGGTGGCTCAAGCCTGTAATCCCAGCACTTTGGGAGGCCGAGACGGGCGGATCACGAGGTCAGGAGATCAAGACCATCCTAGCTAACACGTCTCTACTAAAAAATACAAAAAACTAGCCGGGCGAGGTGGCGGGCGCCTGTAGTCCCAGCTACTGGGGAGGCTGAGGCAGGAGAATGGCGTAAACCCGGGAGGTGGAGCTTGCAGGGAGCTGAGATCCGGCCACTGCACTCCAGCCCGGGCGACAGAGCGAGACTCCGTCTCAAAAAAAAAAAAGAGTGGACTGTCATTTTTGTGTCCATGAATAAAATTTTAATCAACTAAATAATAATGACATTGAACAGAGGTGAAATTTTAAGTTCATTCATTCATTTTCATTCCTTCCAACCACAGAACTTTTGGTTCTAGTATATTTCTCAGGAAAAAAAGGGCTTATTTAATTAGAGGGATTTGTGTACTAAAGTGAAAACAGCATGACATCATGGAGAAAGCACTGCACTAGAAGCAAAAGATCTTGAGTTCTAGAGTTTTTTTCTTGAACAAATGACCAGTGTCACTGGGCCTCAGCAACTTCTTTAGGGTGGGGGATATTAATATCTGCCTGCCTACATCAAATATTCTATGAGAGTTACATACAATAAAATATATGCAAGCACTTTGAAAACTATCAGTTCTGCAAATAAGTGTCATTTAAATATGTTGATGAGTTTGATTGAGGAATTCAGAATAAGTTGGCAGCTTGCACGAATGTAGAGATCTCTGGTTATACTAGATGTACGAGATGTAATGGTCATTAAGTTCTTTGTTATACTTCCCATTGAGAGATGATGGATGATGTGTAATTCCCTTCACTTTGACTTTTTTTTTTTTTTTTTTTTTTTAATACTTTAAGTTCTGGGATACATGTGCAGAACATGCAGGTTTGTTATGTGCCATGGTGGTTTTCTGCACCCATCAACACGTCATCTACATGAGATATTTCTCCTAATGCTATCTCTCCCCTAGCCCCCTACCCACTGACAGGCCCCAGTGTTGTGATGTTCCCCTTCCTGTGTCCGTGTGTTCTCATTGTCCAGCTCGCACTTATGAGTGAGAACATGAGGTGTTTGATTTTCTGTTTTTGTGTTAGTTTGCTGAGAATGATGGTTTCCAGCTTCATCCATGTCCCTGCAAAGGACATGAACTCATCCTTTTTTATGGCTGCATACTATTCCATAGCACTATATGTGCCACATTTTCTTTATCCAGTCTATCATTGGTGGGCATTTGGGTTGGTTCCAAGTATTTGCTATTGTAAATAGTGCTGCAATAAACATACATATGCGTTGTCTTTATAGCAGAATGATTTATAATCCTTTGGGTGTAAACCCAGTAATGGGATTGCTGGGTCAAATGATATTTCTAGTTCTAGATCCTTGGGGAATCCTCACACTGTCCTTCACAATGGTTGAACTAATTTACACTCCCAAAAACAATGTAAAAGCGTTCCTATTTCTCCACATCCTCTCCAGCATCTGTTGTTTCCTGACTTTTTAATGATTGCCATTCTAACTGGTGTGAGATGGTATCTGATTGTGGTTTTGATTTGCATTTCTCTAATGACCACTGATGATGAGGTTTTTTTCATATGTTTGGTGGCCACATAAATGTCTTCTCTAGAGAAGTTTCTGTTTCTATCCTTTGCCCACTTTTTGATGGGATTTTTTTTTCTTGTAAATTTGTTTAAGTTCTTTGTAGTTTTGGATATTAGCCATTTGTCAGATGGATAGATTGCAAAAAAATTTCTCCCATTCTGTAGGTTGCCTGTTCACTCTGATGGTAGTTTCTTTTGCTGTGCAGAAGCTCTTTAGTTTAATTAGATCCCATTTGTAAATTTTGGCTTTTGTTGCCATTGCTTTTTGTGTTTTAGTCATGAAGTCTTTACCCATGCCTATGTCCTGAATGGTATTGCCTTGGTTTTCTTCTAGGGTTTTTATGGTTTTAGGTCTTATGTTAAGTCTTTAATCCATGTTGAGTTAGTTGTTGTATAAGGTATGAGGAAGGGGTCCAGTTTCAGTTTTCTGCATATGACTAGCCAGTTTTCCCAACACTATTTATTAATTAGGGAATCCTTTCCCCATTGCTTGTTTTCGTCAGGTTTGTTAAAGATCAGATGGTTGTAGATGTGTGGCATTATTTCTGAGGTCTCTGTTCTGTTCTATTGGTCTATATATCTGTTTTGGTACCAGTGCCATGCTGTTTTGGTTACTGTATTCCTGTAGTATACTTTGAAGTCGGGTAGTGTGATGCCTTCAGCTTTGTTCTTTTTGCTTAGGATTGTCTTGGCTATGCAGGCTCTTTTTTGGTTCCATATGAAATTTAAAGTAGTTTTTTTCTAATTCTGTGAAGAAAGTCAATGGTAGCTTGATGGGGATGCATTGAATCTATATATTACTTTGGATAGTATGGCCATTTTCATGATATTGATTCTTCCTATCCATGAGCATGGAATGTTTTTCCATTTGTTTGTGTCCTCTCTTATTTCCTTGAGCAGTGGTGTGTAGTTCTCCTTGAAGAAATCCCTTACATTCCTTGTAAGTTGTATTCCTAGGTATTTTATTCTCTTTGTAGCAACTGTGAATGGTAGTTCACTCACAATTTGGCTCTCCGTTTGCCTATTATTGGTGTGTAGGAATGCTTGTGATTTTTGCATATTGATTTTGTATCCTGAGACTTTGCTGAAGTTGCTTATCATCTTAAGGAGATTTTGGGCTGAGACTATGGAGTTTTCTAAATATACAACCATGTCATCTGCAAACAGAGACAATTTGACTTTCTCTCTTCCTATTTAAATACCCTTTATTGCCGGGCGCGGTGGCTCAAGCCTGTAATCCCAGCACTTTGGTAGGCCGAGACGGGCGGATCACGAGGTCAGGAGATCGAGACCATCCTGGCTAATACGGTGAAACCCCGTTTCTACTAAAAAATACAAAAAACTAGCCGGGCACGAGGCGGGTGCCTGTAGTCCCAGCTACTCGGGAGGCTGAGACAGGAGAATGCCGTGAACCCGGGAGGCGGAGCTTGCAGTGAGCTGAGATCCGGCCACTGCACTCCAGCCTGGGTGGCAGAGCAAGACTCCGTCTCAAAAAATAAAAAATAAATAAAATAAATAAATAAAATAAAAATAAATAAATACCCTTTATTTCTTTCTCTTGCCTGATTGCCCTGGCCAGAACTTTCAATATTATGTTGAATAGGAGTGGTGAGAGAGGGCATCCTTGTCTTGTGCCAGTTTTCAAAGGAAATGCTTCCAGCTTTCGCCCATTCATTATGATATTGGCTGTGGGTTTGTCATAAATAGCTCTTATTATTTTCAGGTACGTTCCATCAATACCTAGTTTATTGAGAGTTTTTAGCATGAAGGGGTGTTGAATTTTATTTAAGGCCTTTTCTGCATCTATTGAGATGATCATTTTTTTTTTTTTTTTTTTTTTTTGGTCATTGGTTCTGTTTATGTGATGGATTATGTTTATCGATTTGTGTATATTAAACCAGCCTTATATGCCGGGGATGAAGCTGACTTGATCCTGGTGGATAAGCTTTTTGATGTGCTCCAGTATTTTATTGAGGATTTTCGCATCAATATTCATCAGGGATATTGGCCTGAAATTTTCCTTTTTTGTTGTGTCTCTGCCAGTTTTTGGCATCAGGATGCTGCTGGCCTCATAAAATGAGTTAGGGAGGAGTCCCTCTTTTTCTATTGTTCAGAATAGTTTCAGAAGGAGTGGTACCAGCTCCTCTTGGTGCCTCTGGTACCTCTGGTACCTTTGTACCTCTGGTAGAATTCGGCTGTGAATCCATCTGTTCCTGGGCTTTTTTTGGTTGGTAGGCTATTAATTACAGCCTCAATTTCAGAACTCGTTATTGGTCTATTCAGGGATTCAACTTCTTCCTGGTTTAGTCTTGGGAGGGTGTATGTGTCCAGGAATTTATCCATTTCTTCTAGATTTTCTAGTTTATTTGTGTAGAAGTGTTTATAGTATTCTCTGAGGGTAGTTTGTATTTCTGTGGAATCAGTGGTGATATCCCCTTTATTATTTTTTATTGTGTCTATTTGATTCTTCTCTCTTTTCTTCTTTATTAGTCTGGTTTACAGTCTATCTATGTTGTTGATCTTTTTTATAAAAACAGATTCTGGATTCATTAATTTTTTGAAGGGTTTTTCATGTCTCCGTCTCTTTCAGTTCTGCTCTGATCTTAGTTTTTTCTTGTCTTCTGCTAGCTTTTGAATTTGTTTACTCTTGCCTCTCTAATTCTTTTCATTGTGATGTTCAGGTATCAATTTAGATCTTTCCTGCTTTCTCCTATGGGCATTTAATGCTATAAATTTCCCTCTAAACACTGCTTTAGCTGTGTCCCAGAGATTCTGGTACATTGTGTCTTTGTTCTCATTGGTTTCAAAGAACTTATTTATTTCTGCCTTGATTTTGTTATTTACCCAGTAGTCATTCAGGAGCTGGTTGTACAGTTTCCAAGCAGTTGTGAGGTTTTCAGTGAGTTTCTTAATCCTGAGTTCTAATTTGATTGTACTATGGTCTGAGAGACTGTTCATTATGATTTCTGTTCTTTTGCATTTGCTGAGGAGTGTTTCACTTCCAATTATATGGTCGATTTTAGAATAAGCGTGGTGTGGTGCTGAGAACAATGCACATTCTGTTGATTTGGGATGGAGAGTTCTGTAGATGTCTATTAGGTCTGCTAATAGGTCTATTAGGAAAAGCGTACTATCTGGGCCAGAATTCACTGTTCTTCAAGGCACTGTCCCTCAGGGCTTCCCTTGGATAGGGGAGGAAGTTCCCAGACCCCCTGCACTTCCCAGATAAGGTGACACCCCATCCTGCTTCAGTTCGCCCTCAGTAGGCTGCACCCACTGTCTAGCAAGTCCTAATGAGATGCGATGAGTACCTCAGTTGGAAATGCAGAAATCACCTGCCTTCTGCGTTGATCTCTCTGGGAGCTGAAGACCGGAGCTGTTCCTATTCTGCCATCTTGCCAGCAGCGCTCACCTTGACTTTTAACCAATAGAATGAAACAGTGGTGATGCCTGGGACTCTCAAAGCTAGATCATAAAAAGCCTATAGCTTCTGCCTTGGTCTCTTGAAAAACTTGCTCAAGGTTAATTCAACCACTGTGTGAAAAGACCAAGTACTCTTAGATCACCATGCAGTGAGGAAGCCTGTGCTAGCTGCAATTCAGAAGCTGTGAAGAGAGAGATGCCTGTCCAGGCTTAGCTCCTCCAGCCCACTCAGGTTGGATTCCAGACCTATAAATGAAGAAACAACCTTGGATGGTCCAGTTTTAGCACCTATGACATTGTGAAGAGCCATCTTCGATATTGTGTCACATTTCAGACAAAGGACTTATACCCAATATGTGTAAGGAATTCTTACAGCTCAATATTAATAAGACAAAATCCAATTTAAAATGACAAAAGCATTGAACAGACAGTTCAGAAAAGATATATTAATGGGCAGTAAATACATGAAAAAATGCTTGGCATCATTAGTCATCAGAGAAATGCAAATTAAAACCACAAAGACATACCACTTTATACTTATTTCATGAGTTAAAATTATAAAGGCTGATCATACCAATGCTGGCAAAAACGTAGAACTCCCATACCCTACTGGTGGAAATGTAAAATGATGCAAGACTCTGGCAGTTTACTTAAAAATTAAATACAGACCTAGCAGAGGAACGAGCCACTTCACTCCTAGGTATTTATTCAAAAGAAATGAAAACATATGTTCATATGAAAACTTGCACATAAATATTCACAGCAGCTTGACTTGTAATATCCCAAAGTTGAAGAAACTCCAATGTCCAACAGCAGACGAATGGGTAAACAACTGTGATATATTCATACAATGGAATGCTGCTCAGCAACAGAAGGGAAGGAACTATTGATACACACAACAACATGATTGAATCTCAGAATAATTATGCTGAGTGAAAGAAGTCAGACAAAACGGGCACATACTGTACAACTGTATTTATACACAATTCTAGAGAATGAAAAATAATCTCTGTGATAGAAAAATGGGTCAGGAACAGGGTAGAGGAAGGGTGGATTGCCAAAGGGCACAAAAAACCTTTTGGAGGTAGTTTAAATTTTTATCTTTTTTGTAGTGATGGTTTCATGTTGTATATATGTGGCAGACAAAATCTATAATGACGCAATGATCTCTGCCTCCTGGTGTTCACCCCTTTGGGTAATCCCCTCTCTTTGTGTATGGGAATCTTGACTGGCTTCTAACCAATACAATATAGCAAAAGTGATCAACTGTTACTGTTGTAATTATATGACAGTATTTAAAACTCCGTCTTAGTGGACTGCATTTAGAGACTTTCCTTGTGTGCCTGATGAAGTGATCATGTTAGAAAACCCAGAAAGTAAGGAGGATGGCCTCTAAGAACTGTGCGTGGCCTCTAAAACCTAAGAGTGACCTCCAGCTAACAGCTAGCAAGAAGTCAGGGCCTTCAAGCCCAGGCGTGGTAGCTCACGCCTGTAATCCCAGCACTTTGGAAGGCCAAGGTGGTGGATCACGAGGTCAGGAGATCGAGGCCATCCTGGCTAACATGGTGAAACCTCGTCTCTACTAAAAATACAAAAATTAGCCAGGTGTGGTGGCCGGCGCCTGTAGTCCCAGCTACTCAGGAGGCTGAGGCAGGAGAATGGCCTGAACCCGGGAGGCAGAGCCTGCAGTGAGCCGAGATTGTGCCACTGCACTCCAGCCTGGCGACAGAGCGAGACTCTGTCTCAAAATAAATAAATAAAAAATAAATAAAGAATTCAAGGCCTTCAATCATACATCCACAAGGAAATGCTTTCTGCTAGCTTGAATGAGTTTGGAAGCATATTCTTCTCTACTCAACCACCAGATGAGAGTGCAGCCCAGCAAACATCTTGACTGCTGCCTCCTGAGATTCTGAACAGAAGCCCCAGTCAGGCCATGCCTGGATTCCGGACCACAAAACTGTGAGGTGAGATAATAAATGTTATTTTAAGCCACAATGTTTATGGTAAATTGTTATAAGGCAATGGAAAATCAATATAACACATACATCAAAACAGAGCAAATTGCATACTTCAAATATGTGCAGATTATTGTACTTCAACTATGTATCAATAAAGTTGTAAGAAAAAAGTAAGTCAAGGGAGGTGAAATCTGGGCAGAGGTCCCAGGACATGGCACCCAGGGCAGTAGGTTAGAGAGGCTTGAAAAGAATAAGAAATAAAAAGTCCAGGGAAACAGGAAGGAAGGAAGTCAGAAAAAGAATGGAATTTGGTAGAAGTGGAAAGGGGTGGATGACACATATTTTCTGAAACATTTTTTCGGGTGACTTTTTTACAGGTTTTTAACAGTGAGTTGACAATACACTTGTTTGTTTTCTGTGGCTTTTTTTTTTTTTTGAGACAGGGTCTCAGTCTGTCATGCAGGCTGCAGTACAGTAGCATGATCTCAGCTCACTGCAACCTCTGCCTCCTGGGTTCAAGCGATTCTCATGCCTCAGCCTCCCAAGTAGCTGGGACTACAGGCACATCCACCACGCCAGACTAACTTTTTTGTTTTTTTTGTGGAGACGGGGTTTCTCCATGTTGCCCAGGGTGGTCTCAAACTCCTGAGCTCAAGCAATCTGCCCACCTTGGTCTCCCAAAGTGCTGGGATTACAGGTGTGAACTATCCTGCCTGGCCAACAGTATGCTTGTTAAGACCATGATAGAAAGATGTTCAAGACATCAATGCTAAATGTACTTTTGGATTGCCAGTGGTGAGACTGTGAACTATTTGAAGAAGATTGTTGAAGACTGGCTTCTTTTTATGTGCCCATTCCCTCAGTAACCATATGTGTGGCTCTGCCTGCAGGCTCCCTTCACCTCATATCGGAATGTAACTATACCTCCCTTATGAAGAGTCTGTGATGTATGCATAGTGGACAGGAGCAGGAATCCAAGCCCAGAGGTTCGGAATAGGTCAGCATGGAGACAAGGGGAACAGAACATCAGGATGTTGGTAGGAGCCGGACAAGGCTGAACAATGCCTGGAGATGTAGCTGTGGTCACAGGTGGGTAAGGTTCTGGAGAATAGGAAGGGGGTGTGTGTGGCAAAATGATGAGTACTGTGTGTGTAATAATTTTAAATCTGAGCAGATCTGAATGAAATCTAGAAACCATGCTGAAGATGTTATAGCCTGGACACCTCCCGCCCTCCAAACACCCCTGCCATAGTCAAATCTAAACATATTCCAGAAGCCTGTATGTTTGGGTATGGTCATGGAGGGGAGCAGAATTGAGACAGAGTAAGTGTAGCAAGATTGCAGGTAAGATAAACTGGAAATATTTTTAAAAGATAGGAGAGAATTTGGTGGGGAGTAACCTAGAATTGGGCATGACTCTTTCAAAAAGTTTTCTTTTTTTTTTTTCTTTTCTCATTCCAGTGCCTTCGTGCAAAGCAGCAATATAGGAATGCATAATTGCGATTCTTTTGGTCATCCAGCATGTAAAACTCCTTACTGTTTGACAAATCATCCCATTGTATTGAGTCCTGCTTCCCAGTATGGTAGCTGAAAAGAGGTCACATTTTCCTCTTCCAGTCCCCTGGAGGCTAGGGTGCAGACACATGGTCAAGGCCTAGCAATCAGATATGATTTCTCAAGTCTTTGAATCCTGAGCTGGTGATGCAAGCATCTAAGACTGTTTAGGATTTGTTCATGGTGGTGGCATTTGGAGACTGAGGCTGCAGGGCAGCAGGATGTCTTTACCATCAGCTCCAGAGATGATATATCTTTGGCTGTGGTTCCTGATGTCTATCCTTGACTTCTGGCCATTTTCCCAGCCTGATTCTCCAGCCCTCCAGATTATTCTTTGAGTCACCTGGTAGTTTTCCAACACGTTCTTATTCTGGAGTCACTTTCTGCAGTTTTCAACCAAGAACCCTCATTCATTTAACAAAAAGCCTTCTGGAATATTAGCAAGAAAAGGTCACATGCACAACTTCCTTCCCGACAAGGAATTTGTCTTTTTATAGGACATTTCTTAACGTTCTTTTTGTGTTATCTAACCAAAGAACCGGAATGAAGAAGCATGCGTAGGTGTCAGCTGGTGTACAGGAATTTTGTCTATTTAATACTGTTGATTTTTTGCCCTTTGGAAAAGAAAAACAAGTTATTCTGACATCTTTGCTATTCAAATAGAAAGTATATTTTTTGGCTAATAATGTATTTTAAAAACCTCTTATTTTGGTCAAAACTATCTGGCTTGATTTAAGCGCCTTACTTATTAATTTCTGTTCATGTTTCCAGAATAAGATGCAGCAGCTGCAGATCAGTAATGGACCCCTCAAATTCTGACTGAATCATATAAAGAAGTCAGTAAGACCGGGTGCGGTGGCTCACACCTGTAATCCCAGCACTTTGGGAGGCTGAGGTGGGCAGATCACTTGAGGTCAGGAGTTCAAGACCAGCCTGGCCAGCATGGTGAGACCCTGTCTCTACTAGAAATACAATTAGCTGGGCGTGGTGGTGCATGCTGGTAATCCCAGCTACTCAGGAGACTGAGACAGGAGAATCACTTAAACCTGGGAGGTGGAGGTTGCAGTGAGCTAAGATCACACTATCGCACTCCAGCCTGGGCGACAAGAGCAAAACTCCATCTCAAAAAAAAAAAAAAAAAAAAAAATCAATGAGAGATAAGTCTCCTGATTCCAGAGAAAAAGAAATGACTAAAATGTCAGGTTTAATAGGACAGAAGAGGATGCCATGGCAGGAGAGAAGAGAAGATAGGGAGTCTATAAAACAATGGTTTCCAGCCCCTGGGCCACAAAACCATACTGGTCTGTGGCCTGTTAGGAACTGGGCCACCCAGCAGGAGGTGAGCAGCAGATGAGTGAGCATTCCTGCCTGAGCTGTGCCTCCTGTCAGATTCACGCAGCAGTAGATTCTCATAGGACTGCAGACCCTATTATGAACTGCACATGTGAGGGATCTAGGTTGCGTGCTCCTTATGAGAATCTAACCAATGCCTGGTGATCTGAGGTAGAACAGTTTCATCCCAAAACCATCCTCCCAGCCCCAGCTGTGGAAAAATGGTCTACCATGAAACTGGTCCCTAGTGCCAAAGAGGTTGGGGATGGGATGGCTGCTGTAAAAGACATGCACTCTGGATGCAGCTGCACTGCCTCTGTCCCCATCATATGCATGAGACCCACCTCTGCTAGAAACAGATGAGTCGCAGGTGGCCAGTTCAGTTCCTTGTGGTCCAGGAGTCAAAACTGATATGCTGCCATAATATCCACCCAGACCACAAAGTCTCTACCCTTGGTACAAAGGTGTGGGAATGAGCACCAGCTGCAGCTTCCTCTGTTTACAATATCCAAACAAAGTTACCTCCTTAACTTTGCTCAAAAGAAAGTTATTGTGGCCGGGTGTGATGGCTCACGCCTGTAATCCACTATGGGAGGCCAAGACAGGCGGATCACCTGAGGTCAGGAGTTCGAGGTCCGCCTGGCCAATGTGGTGACACCCCATCTCTCCTAAAAATACAAAAATTATCCAGGTGTGGTGGTGGATGCCTGTAATCCCAGCTGCTTGGGAGGCTGAGGCACGAGAATCGCTTGAACCCGGGAGGTGGAGGTTGCAGTGAGCTGAGATCATGCCACGGCACTCCAACCTGGGCGATACAGTGAAACTCAGTCTCAAAAAAAAAAAGGTTGTTGTGTAATATTTACTATATACTAAAAGACATGTGGAACGTATGACGAAGTGCAGTGACAAAATAGACACCTGCAATCCCATGACCCAAACTAAGAACTAGAATGTTACCAGTAGCAAGGCCAGGTGCAGTGGCTCACGCCTGTAATCCTGGCACTTTGGGAGGCCAAGATGGGCAGATCACCTGAGGTCAGGAGTTCAACACCAGCCTGGCCAACATGGAGAAACCGCATATCTACTAAAAATACAAAATTAGCCGGGCGTGGTGGTGCGTGCCTATAATCCCAGCTACTTGGGAGGGTAAGGCAGGGGAATCATTTGAACCTGGGAGGCAGAGGTTGAGCCAAGATCAAGCCATTGCACTCCAGCCTGGGCAACAAAAGCGAAACTCTGCCTCAAAAAAAAAAAAAAAAAAAAAAAAAAAATTACCGGTAGCAGGACATTTACCCTTTTTCTTTCTTCTTTAAAACTTCTAGTGTGGAGTAATTAGTTCAGTCAAAGTATATCTATAGACTTGGATTGATTGTAAATAGACCATAAACAAGTATCCCTCATAGATGGCTGTCTAGTCTTTAATTAAACACTTCCAGTGACAAGATATTCACTACTTCATAATGCAGGTGATGCCATTATTAGACAGCCCCTGTCTTTAGAAGGGTCTTCCCTATATTGAACTGAAATCAGCATCCTGAAACTTCCATCCATTGTTCTTACCTTTACTTTTGAGAGACACTGTGGCTCAGATACAGGCTCTGCAGCAGAGTAGATCTGAGGTGAAATCTCAGCTCACTTACTTACTGTGATCTTGGACAAATTACTTAACTAACTTATTTTTACCTCAGTTTCATCTTCTATAAAATGGGAAGAATAATAATATTAGGGCAAGCGAGACCAGACCACACGTGCTGGTTTGGGTTTGAGGACTGGTGAAAATCAAGACTTGGATTTGGCTTGACTTACTTTAGCTTTCTCTGGGGGTGTGGTGGCCTAAGCCTGTAGTTCCAACTACTTAGGAGGCTGAGCCGGAAGAATCACTTGAGGTCAGGAGTTCCAGACCAGCTTGGACAATATAGTAAGAACACATCTCTAGAAAGAAAAAGAAAGAAAATTACTTTAGCTTTTGTGTATTGCCTGAATCAGGAACAAGGTCAGTTGTAATTTACAGAAACTAATTTTGGGGTTTTTTGTTTGTTTTGGTTTAGTTTTTAGAGATTCAGTCTCATTTTTTTGTCCAGGCTGCTCTTGAACTCCCGGGCTCCCGTGACCCTCCTGCTTCAGCCTCTGGGGTAACTGGGACTACAGGTGCATGCACACCACTGTGCAGCTCTAGGATTTTTTTTTTTTTTTTTTTTTTTTTTTGGGAAAGGGAAGTAGGCTGCCCAGAGATGGCACTTTTCTGCTCCACCAGTTTTAGTCTCTGGTTTCTCTGGCTCAGGATGGCTACTGAGCCACCATGTCAGCATTCTCCACAGGAAACTGAAGAAGGAGAAAGGACAGAAAGAGTGCGTGCTAGATCCTGTCTTCCGTTCAAGTAGCTTTCTTACAAATCCTGTAACCCAAAGTCCTCGGTTTTTTGGGTGTGTACCCTGAAAAAGTACCTGCTTGTAACTGTTGCATCTTGAGTTCTTGTTGTTTCGAGAAGTTCCAGGAAGAAGCTCAGCCCCAGAAAAACAAAAACTGGTTGGATCTAGAGATGCCTGAGTTGGAGGTGAACTTTAGTGAAGTCTCCTCATTACCATATCAAAAACACTGCCCAGGGAGGAGCTTAGTCAAGCAACAAGGGGATTGTATTACTTAGAACAAGTAAGGAGGATACCCGGGATAGTCCCACAAAGCAGCACCTTCCCAAACACCGGTGAAAATAGGGCTTTTATTGGACTGGTTAGCTGAGTTTTTGTATGCAGAGGTACAGTAAAGTCAACACAGTCACCGATCATGCTTCTACACACATCACGCATATAGAAAATGGTGACTAAGCTCAAGCACTGTGCTGAGGCAGTTCTACGGGACAGAGCTGACTCAGTCCACAACACAGCTCTACGGTGTGCCCGTGTGCAGTCCCTCAGGGGACCTCAGTCTTTTCTCTTAAAGCATTCAACAGATTGGATGAGGCCCATATTATGGAGGGTAATCTGCTTAACTCGGTCTACAAATTTACATGCTAATCATATTTAAAAATGGCTTCACAGGCTGGGCATGGTGGCTCACACCTGTAATCACAGAACTTTGGGAGGCCAAGGCGGGCAGATCATGAGGTCAGGAGATCGAGACCATCCAGACTAACATGGTGAAACCCCGACTCTACTAAAAATACAAAAAAATTAGCCAGGCGTGGTGGTGGGCGCCTGTAGTCCCAGCTACTTGGGAGGCTGAGGCAGGAGAATGGCGTGAACCCGGGAGGTGGAGCTTGCAGTGAGCTGAGATTGTGCCACTGCTCTTGAGCCTGGGTGACAGAGTGAGACTCTGTCTCAAAGAAATAAACAAATAAAAAATAAAATAAAAATGGCTTCACAACAACATCTGGACTGGTGTTGGGGTATCATGGCCTAGCCAAGCTGACATAAAATTAACCATCACATATGGTTGCAGATGCAAGCAGATCTGGCTGCCTAGTGGCTGTTTGTTTCTAATGGATTCAGTGGAGTTCAGTGGGTTCACCAGCTTATACAGAGGAAGAACTCACTGGTCAGAAGAGCCCAGAGCCCTGGTTGTTGCCTTTTGCATCTTCTAAGGCTGGAGGTGTAGAGGGAGGGTGTGGGCATGCATGGCACTCAGGGGCCACATTGTTTCCTGGAAAGTAGTTCTTGTGTCAGGGTCACAAAACCTAGTTAGTTCCATGTTTTATTTCTTATGGCCCCTAAGGCCTGCACACGGGCACACCGTAGAGCTGTGTTGTGGACTGAGTCAGCTCTGTCCCGTAGAACTGCCTCAGCACAGTGCTTGGCACAGGCTGGGTCCCCGAAAAATGCTATGTGGAAAAGCTCTAATTCTTTAGAAATATTTGACTATAGTTCCACGTGCTTTCATAAGTATTTCTTCTCCTAAACGTACCTGATTTCAGGCTTAGGTCTTTGTCACCTTGACTATACGTTGTAATTTTGGAGGTGGGGGCGAGGGTGGGAGGAGAAATGGGAATGGATGAGAGGACTTTCTCATTTTAGCAGATGTTACTGAGCACTCTAGCTAAATACATCTCTAACACATGCGGAAATGTTATGTTTAAGTTGAATAACAAAAGGAGTTTGTTTATATGCAGTTGGATAGCTCTCTCTCTCTGTAGAGGAAAGAAATCCTGTTTTCACCAGGAACATTTATTTTGTGGGTGTGCTACTTCCTCCTACTTCTCCTTGGTTTGATGTGGTGACAACTCATTTCACAGACAGCACAACTGCAGACGACCCAGGTCAGAAGAAAGGAGAGGAAGGGGTAGACTGAATATGTGATATTTGGTGATATTGTGTAGCTAAATGGCAACTCTACTCTACTTTTCCTGAAATCCTTCGGGTATAAAGTTCAGGGAGAGTTGATACCTGATTAATACATATAAAGAGGTTAACATAATGTACTTCCAATTACAGATGGTGAGTTATTCTCCTACTTGCTTTCTTATGCCAAATAGGTAAGTCTTACATTAATGAGAGGAATAGTGAAATGGAGCAGGGTAGGCGGAATACATTTCAGAACTTAACAATAACAGCATATATATGCACATATTCCATTTGCAACTTCCCTTTGGTTTTCATAGCCTCTCTGTGGAAGGCCACCCAATTAGTTAAGAAGAAAAGGGGTTGGAGATCATGACTAGTTATTTTATGTGCACTGAAATAGAGGAAATGGCCACAGTTGCTTTGCCAGGGGTGTCCAAACCCTACTCCCCACCCCCACCATTAGACTAAAAAAGGCATCTTATAGCATCAAACAACTTAAAGAGATGTAATAAGGAAACTGCTTCCTTTGCACATCTGTGAAGAACATCTGGCTCTGGAGTTAGCCCTGGCAACTTTAGCAGTTAATTGGTGGCCCACAGATTGAAAGGGAGGCAAACCCTCCAGTCATCAGGCTCGTCTGCAAAGTTTCTTGGTGGCATAACCACGAAGCTGAAGAGTAAAAAGCATCTGGTGCCTTTTTCTGCTGCGCACTTTGCCTGTGCTGAGCTTATTCCCTGACCATAGACTTAAAAGACAGAGGCTTATGGAGACTCAGGCGCTGGCCTCAGAGAGCAGTACATCTGAACTCTGCCCTAGAAGCTCTTTACCATGAGCACTGTGGGCCGGTTTGGGGGCTCGATCCCTCAATTACTACTTCATCTCTTTTGTGATATAAGATTATTGAAGACACGTGCCTTGTTGTATTTTCCAAAGATGGCCACAGAAATAACTCTCATCCCACATGCTCATCTGCAATATGACCTCTCCTCCCCCATTGAGATGCAGTCTTATTTCCTGCCCCTTGAATCTCAGCTGGCCTCAGTGACTCACCTGCAGCCAATAAAATGTGGAGGTGGTGTGGTGTGACTTCCAAGGTTAATCTAGAAAAAGCCATGCAGCTTTCTCCTGGCTCTCCTGGAAGGTTTGCTTTTCAGACATTCCCTCCTGAGAGGCTCTGTTATAGGACCAGCTGTCATGCTGTGGGAAATCTACGTCACATGGAGGGCCAAATGCAGGTGCTCCTGTCAACAGTCTCAGCAGAATCTGGCCTTACAGTCATTTTAGCCTTGACACCAGATATATGAGGGAAGAAGCCTCCAGATAGTTCCAGCTCCAACTGAGTTTTTAGCAGGGGTCCAGACGTTGTGGAGCAGAGACAATTCATCCCTGCTATAACATCCAAATTCCTGACCCACAGAATCTTTGAGCACAGTAAGATGGCTGTTTTATGTAAGTTTGAGATCATTTGTTATACAGCAATAGATAATCAGAGTATGCGCTTAAGAGATACTTTTGGAGGAATCTGCAAGCAGGCTATTAATCAGAATGCCCCACTTCCCCTCCCCTACACCAGAACACTTTTCTGCATGTCTAGCAAAGTATTGCACAATGTCTAACTTACAAGAGAGGTACAGTTCCCCCCCAGCCTCTCCTTTGTAAGCAATGGAAAAAGATGCCCATTCCCCTGAGACAATGCAGCCCTACCCCATAACACGTAGCCTGGCAGGCCAAGTGCAGGTTCCCATCCCACTGCGTCCCCAGCCTGGCTGAATATCTTGTGCAGTGCAGGAACTATACAATTGTATATAGCAACCTTGAAGAAGTGTAAAGTAAGCTCTCTGTCCTCAAGGAATTGACATTCTTATTGATGATCTAAAATATGTGTAGTTTAAGATGGAAAAGTTTTAAATGCTAAATCATGAAATAACACTGACTTTACAAAGAATTTGGCAAAAATAAGAAAAAATATGGAGGTATAGAAAAAGCACTGGACTTTTAAGTAGGAGATCTGGGTAGACGAGCCAAGCTCAAGCCATGTCCTGCATGACGGTAGCATGGCCTTACTTGGTGGCTGGGAATAGGCACTTCAGTTCTTTGGGCTTCAGTTTCCTTTACCTGGGGATTGAAGTTGGTCTAATTGGTGCTTCTCAAACTTTTCTGTTGTGATATCCTTATGGCATAACAGAGTGGTGTCTGAGGGTTTAATCTGGATTGCCTGGCAAGAACTGGATTTTAAAAAACTGCACAACCCCTTGATTTGTTCAGATGACTCACTTCTCATTGCCTTTAGTTTTCAGGGAGAAAAAAAAAAATGACCTTAGTAGAAAAGTCTTCCTCAACCACTAAAAAGCACAGCTCCTTCACCATTACCATTCTCTATCTGTGATGTGTTAAAGATGGCCACAAATTCTTTAATACTCTTCCTGTTGAGAGGGAGGTCTATGTCCACTTAAATCTAGGCAGGTCCAGCGGTTTAAGCAATGGAATATAGCAGCGATGGTGCTGGACCAGTTTTCAGGTCGAGGCCTTAAGAGATTGGCAGCTCCCACTTCCTGCCTCTTGGAACAGTTTCTCCAGGAGCCCTGAATTTGGTGACTTGAGACCACCATGCTGAAGCGGCCAAGTGTAGGTGCTCCAGTCAACAGTTCCAGCTGAGCCCTACCTTCTGGTGCTTCCCACCAAGGCATCAGACATGTGAGCAAAACCACTTTGGACTCTCAAGATAGGTCCATCTGCCAGTTGATGCCACTCAGTAGGACCACCCAACTGAAGCCTACTGGAATACCTGGCCCATAAAATTGTGAGATATCATAGAACAGTTCTTGTTTCAAATAACTAGGTCTTGATGTGGTTTGTTACACAGCACTAGATAACTGGAACGTGAACCCTCAACCTGCTTTGCTTTCTTTACTAGGAGTGCTGTCTTGGATCTGGCTCACACTGGATCACAGGAAGTTAAATTTTCAAGAATTGTATGAGCCAGTTATTAAATACAGCCACCATCAGGAATTGAATGATTTAACTTCCAATTAAATTAATTATATTAAAAACGAAGTTAATAAATTCTCAAAACTCATCACTTCCTAGTTCTTTTACTACATATTTCTCTTACTTATGCTCTTGAGATTATTAATGTCTATGGTATCTGTGTGGTGGAAACACTCTACAGTCAGGCCCTAGTGTACTCTCCCAACTCCCTATCTAATGACATCGCATTGGTAGCTTGAAATTGATCATGGTAGAACTATTTACACCACAGAAATTTTCCAATCCCTCTCAGAAAACTGGCTGTTAGACATTTATACCAGCACACCACTACCATTGTTTACTGCATTTATAACCATCTGATACAATTGATGCTTATTAATTATTTGCTTATTCCACACCCCTGACCCTTGCCAATGGAATAGAAGCTTCTGTCTTTTTATTCATCACTACCTCCCCAGAACTTAGAAGAGTGCCAGGCACAGAGGTGTTCAGTAAATACTAATTGAATGAAGGTATCCTCCTCCTGTTGTCTGCTGCATCCCTCTTCTTGGAGACTGCTGGCTTCCTTCTCAGCAGCTGTGTGACTCTACCCCACTGGCCACAGACACCTGATTCAAGCTGGACCAGTGAGCATCCCTGAACGGCACATATGGAATTGGGTGAGACAATGCGTTTGGAGAGAGGGAGAGAGGGACACAGCGAGAGCACAAGCCAGGAACTGGAGTGACTGGTACTTTAAAATGTGAATTTGGAAGCTATGGACAACCATTTTCAATTCACCATGAGGAATGAGTAGTAAAAATGAAAAGCCCTTCTTGTACGAAGAATGAAGCCACTTCTTGGATAGACACCATGATGAGACAGAGGAAGGGAGAAGACTCCCTGGTGTTTGCCCCTCCTGGGTCTCATGGATTTTTGCCCTTTAGTTCTGTGAGACTCCACTGTGTCTTTACAATACATTTTCCTCCCCTACATTCACTAACTTGAGTTGATTTTTGCAACTCCTAGTGTCCTAACAAACAACCTCCATGTTTGTTTTAATATAGTCTCTCAAATTATTTATAATCATAAAAAAAAAAACCTAGCAAAAATGTTTCGTATGGATCCTTTGGGCATGTTTAGAAGGCTGAGTCATATTCAGTCTATCAAGTCTAAAAACATGTACATCAGGGTTGGCACTAGTAGTTTCTCTTGTCTTTCTCAAGTCACAGTCTGTTAAGAATTAGGTTAAAATGCAACTGTGGGTTTGAATAGCAACAATTTCAATTTTCTTTTTCGAAGTTTGCGATTCTTTTTTTTTTTTTTTTTTTTTTGAGATGGGGTCGTGCTCTGTCACCCAGGCTGGAGTGCCATGGTGTGATCTTGGCTCACTGCAACTTTCGTCTCCTGGGTTCAAGCGATTCTCCTGCCTCAGCTTCCCAAGTAGCTGGGACTACAGGCATGCATCACCATGCCTGACTAATTTTTGTGTTTTTTGTGGAGACAGGGTTTCACAATATTGCCCAGGGTGGTCTCGAACTCCTGGCCTCAAGCAATCTGCCTACCTCGGACTCCCAAAGTGCTAGGATTACAGGTGTGAGCCACCATGTCCAGCCTACAAGTTTGAAATTCTTATTAGAGCAATGACTGTGGAAAGGACGCTGAAAATTGACTTGGTGTGCAGTTCTGCATTGGAGGAAATTTTACTTAACTAGATCTTCTTTTAATATGGTCAATTTGGGGGAGGGTAGGTCTGATTCCAGATGGTCTCACTTGTCAAAGAAATACTGGTCAAAGGAGTTTTTCGTGAACAACTATGATTTAGGATGTTAGCCAGGTGCAGTGGTTCATGCAGATAATCCCAGCGCTTTGGGAGGCTGAGGCAGGTGGATCATCTGAGGTCAGGAGTTCGAGACTAGCCTGGCCAACATGGTGAAACCCCATCTCTACTAAATATACAAAAATTAGCTGGGTGTAGTGTTGTGTGCCTGTAATCCCAACTACGTGGGAGACTGAGGCAGGAGAATTGCTTGAACCCAGGAGGCGGAGGTTACAGTGACCCGAGATCATGCCATTGCACTCCAGCCTGGGCCATAGAGTGAAACTCCATCTCTTAAAAAAAAAAAAAAAAAAAAAAAAAGATTTAGGATGTTATTCTTTTTTTTTTTTTTTTGTATTTTTTAGTAGAGACGGGGTTTCACCGTGTTAGCCAGGATGGTCTCGATCTCCTGACCTTGTGATCCGCCCATCTCGGCCTCCCAAAGTGCTGGGATTACAGGCTTCAGCCACCGCGCCCGGCCTAGGATGTTATTCTTAATTTTGCCATTTAACCCTGAAATTTCTATCACAAGTAAATGAACTAAAGGTCTCAAACAACACACACTCCCCACAATCAATACTTTATGGGTCCATAGGTTTCATTTCCCTCTCTTGTGCAGGGAAGGCATTTACAGCCTGGCCTCAGATGGGATGATGAAGAGCAGTCAGCCTCACTGTTTGCCAAGTAAGCCAGGGTTGGGAGGCACTCGTGATCAGGTTGAATCATTCCCCCATCCTGGTGTTTCCTCTTTGTTTTGCTGTCTTTTATTTTCTTCCCACATGAAGAAACAAAACAATTCAGTTTTAAATTTGTATACTGCACTTTTTCTTGATTATGTCGGTCTGTATTTGTAAGGAAAAAGGAGTTTCGAAGTTACCTCTCATTTGATCACCATTCTGGCCGAACCAATTCGTAACCCAATCATTGTTTTGTTGCTCTTGGATATTTGTTAGATTATTTAAAATTATATTTCACTACTTCACTGATATTAAGCAAAACAAGAAGTGAACTCTGTGTTAAGTGACTGGGAAGTTCTGGGACAGTGCCCCTCCATCCCAGAACATCGATCGGCTTGTTTGAATTAAAACAGAACTTTCTTACCCACGTCAGTGGCATATTCTAGAAATCACCACCACCACCACCACAGAAAGAGGCTGGAGGCTCTCCTACCCTGTTCATTCCTTAAGGGCCCTGCTTCCCTTATTTCCTTGGTCTATGGCCCTAAATACACAAATGAGAGCTGAAGGTTTTTAAAAAGTAGAAAGGAAAAGGGCAGGGACTTCAACCCCCACTTTTAAATGATTTACTTATTTATTCTCTGCTTATATTTCTTGTGGAGAGAATAAGTATAGAACCAACAAGGGGCCGAGTAGCTGAGACAGGGGCCACCTAAAAGTGAAACAATACTTTATACCAGAGGAGCAGGGAGCCTAATGCAGCACATTATCATTTGTTATTTGGGTTTAATAATTTTGACAACTTTTCACTCATTCACAAAAAGTCAGAACTGGTTTTATTTACTGTTGATTTCATCCTCCTGTGGATGAAATAACTGAAGCCTAGGGGAATGAACTAGTGCTACTGAAATGTTTGTTTAAGTTATTTTTGTGTTAATAGTACACTTTGAGTATCTTTTTCCCCATTAAAAACTTTCTGGATTATAAATGTTTTCCCTACATTATTTAACAATGTACACTGCTTAAAAAAATAAAAATTCAAACTTCGGGGGTGTCTCAGCAGCTGTTAATTGTACTAACTCTGGGTGTTGCGCTTCTTGTAAGATTGTGCTTTGTGCTTCAGTTTGTTACCTTTGTAGACTTATTTAATGAAACCATTCAAATAAACCAAACTTGTTTTTGTTGGAAAAAAATAAAAAGAAAGAAAGAAAGAAATGAAACAGATCTTTCTGCATCAGAGGGAAGGGTTTTGACATGAACAGTTAAACGGCACCTTCCAGGCCATTCTGAAACTTACCTCGAGGGGAGCTTTGCACACTGATTGTATTTGCTCTGAATTGTGCTGTTCTTAGCCAAGACTTCCCCCTTTTATGTTGCCAAAAACTGTGTTGCTTTTCCTTCAAAATCTACATAGTTGTTAAAAAATACTTTAAAATACTTTCAAGCCTTTAGCCAAGTGCAGAGAGCAACATAATCAATACCGATGACTTAACACCCAGGTTTAACAAATATTTACATTTGGCCATAATGGCTTTAGGTCCTTTCCTTATCGAAACCCAATATTACAGATGGAAATAAAGCCCCTTTTGTAGCCTCCCCTTTGCTGTTCCTCTCCCTTCCTCATGACTGGTTTTAAGATGTCACCACAAGAGTGACGGCTTCATGTCATTATTCCTCAGGGCTTTCTCACATCTGAGGCACTATGATTTAGGCCCATTTACATTTCCACGATCATAAAAGCCACTTTGGAAATGAGCATCCAGGTACATAGCCTATGCTTTGCAGAGTGACAACTGCAACTTCCTACAGATGGACTAATTGTCGTGGCACTGTGCTCTTCTTTTTGTTTCCAGTGTCTTGTGGGGGTCCTCAGGCACCTCATGTCTGTCAGAGCCTTCATGGTTTCCTTGGTTCTGAATGTCTCATGTATTCCATAATTTCATCCGTGTTCCATTTGCGCTTCAAACTTCCCCCGACCCATGTTCCCCACCGCAAATTATTACACTTCTACTAAGGTAAATGAAGAGTGACACAAAAGTTACAAAGCTAAGAATTTTCAGTGTGCCTGTGCTAGAGGAAACTCCAGAGGCCCTTTGGTGACCTGGGTGAGGGAGAAACAGCCAAACGCCCCATCTCCTTACTCCCTGAGAAGTGTGATTCTCTGCATAGACAGACCCTCTGCCGTGTCTCAGCTACAGATCTGGGCTGACACCAGGCAGCCCTCATGCTCAATTTCAAGAAGGTGAATCTCATTTAAGATGAATGAAGATGGCTGGGCGAGGTGACTCACGCCTGTAATCCCAGCAGTTTGGGAGGCGGAGGCAGGTGGATCACCTGAGGTCAGGAGTTTGAGACCAGCCCTGCCAACATGGTGAAACCCTGTCTTTAATAAAAATACAAAAATTAGCTGGGTGTGGTGGCGCACACCTGTAATCCCAGCTACTTGGGAGGCTGAGGCAGGAGAATTGCTTGAACCCGGAAGGCGGAGTTTGCAGTGAGCCAAGATCGCACCACTGCACTTCAGCCTGGGAGACAGAGCAAGAGCGCAAGACTCTGTCTCAAAAAAAAAAAAAAAAAAGATGAACGAAGACTCCGGAGGAAAATTGCAGGCCACCTGCCACAGGGAAGAACTTCTCTCTGAGGTGCAGTCTACCAACTCTGATTCCCAAGCAATACAATGTGAGAAGCGTGGAGGAAACAGAAGAGCTCATTCAAGTGATACGTGTCCCAGGCACCCAAAATTGGCAAAAGGAACTCCATTTCTGTAGGACAGAAAGCTGGACTCAACTTTCACTTTGTCACTGACATCAGGAGAAACAAAAAGTGAACTCAGCGTTGAGCGGCTGCTGGGAAGTTCAGGGTGGGGCGCCTTCACCCTGGAACTTCTGTTTGTTTAAATCGGGCCTTTGGGCCCAAGGACAACCTTCCCTTCACCACATAGCAGGTGGCCTCCCAGAAATGCTTCCGGGAATCCATTTCCTTGTCATCTGGGTGATTCTGACCCATGTACGCTTGCAAGGTGCCAGCACTGGTGTGGGGGCAAGTCAAGAAGGTCACAAAGATAATACCTAGCCAGAGTGCTTAACATGTGCCTGGCACCGCCCAAAGCCATTTATCTATTTTAGCTCTTATCATTCCCCTAACAACCCTATTAGCAGGTACTGTTAGCATCCCCAAGGTCACACAGGAGTACAGTGGAACTAAAGCAGTGTGACTCCGGAGCCTGGGCCTGGGGGTCACGTTGCTGCGTCCCCTTCCACACAGCTCTAGGACAATTACCATAAAACCACCTCAGCAGCCAGACACTGCTAATAGCTAACTGTCTAGCAAAGGCTGCATTGTCTTTGCAGCCTTAAACACAGCCCTTTTAATTGGAATTGCTTCCTAATTCAGCTTCATATATCTTCTCGCCCCTCACACCAAAGAATCCATTGTGCGGCTCTCAGGAACACACTGGATGATCCTTTGATATACTTTGCATGTAAATGTGAGGAACAAGACTCATTTGATTTCATTATATCCTTTATTGATGTGCCTGCAGCATTTTATTGTAGGTTTTTGTGACTAGAATTCCTAACAAAGGAGGGAGTGGGCTTCTAAGCTGGCAGCTCAGCAGAGAGAGGATTTACCACATCGGGCTCTAAAGGGACACTCAACTCATTGCTGTTGTAGTTTCCAGGCTTTTTAAAGGGCTAGGTGTTTTTAGGAGCTGGTGCTGTTCTATGCCAGTAAAAGTGTTGTCAAGGCATGAGACGAATGCAAGACATTGTTTTTGCTGCTATGCATTGGGTGGGGAGTTTATTACAACTGCCTGAAAAAAGAGTCTGGCTGACATCGTATCACTGGGGGAATGTGCTTGTGTGCCCAAGACTGACAGAAATCCTGTGCGTCTGCTCAGCTGAGGACACGCAGAGCTGGTACCTAATCCTTCCTACTGCAGTGACAGGCTCCTGGGACTATAGAACAGGGTTAATTATTCCCAACATTCTTCATTAGAATTCCAAATGAGATAATGGTTAGAAATGGTACACAGTCATTGAACTAAAAATGCCCAATGCATTTGCTGCTGGAGAAGCTAACACTTCCCCTATGACATACTTATTTCCTTAAGTCCTTTTTTTTTCTTCTCCCGGGTTGAGTCAGTCTTTCTAATACAGTCATGCATGCCTTAATAATGGGGATGCATTCTGAGAAATGTGTTGTTAGGAAATTTTGTCTTTATGCAAACATCAGAGAGTGTACTTACACAGACCTAAATGGTATAGCCTACTACATACCTAGGCTATGTGGTATAGCCTTTGCTCCTCGGCTACAAACCTGTACAGCATATTACCGTATTGAATACTGTAGGCAGCTGTAACACAATAGTAAGTATTTGTATGTCTAAACATATCTAAACAGAGAAAAAGGTGCAGTAAAAATATGGTACTATCTTATGGGAACACTGTTGTATATGCACAATCCGTCATCGAGGCAAGCATCGTAATGCAGTACATAACTGTAATTGGAGCCTCTACAACAATCTTGTGCTAGACAGTAATAGCTAGCAATGATTAAAAACATGCTAAGTAGGGGGTACTTTATCAAAGTCTTGCATTTAATCTTCACACTAACCCTACAAAACTGGGATTTTATTATTGCAATTTTACAGATAAGAGATGGGCACAGAGTGGTTAAGAGATTTCCCTGGGGGACACAGGTAGTATGCCAAGGTTCCAGAACTTCAACCCATAGAGTCTGATTGCAAAATGCAAGATACTGTCTCCTAAGACCTTGAGCTCTCTTTCCTTAACATCCTGGCTTGAAGGTAGGCTTGCATCCTATTCAGAAGCCTCCAGGGTCTATAGCCCTCCTGGTGGACATAGCTTTCTAGAGGCCCCTCAGCCTCTCTTTTGTGGTGTCCTAGATCAATCTGTGTTCATACTGCTATCTTCCAGCAAGGCTCATCTGGGACTATCCCACATCAGCTGAGGTTTCTACGGACAGCTGCACTTGGTGAAAATGAATCCAAAGTAGTTTTTGGTTCTCCACTTTAAGAAATCCTGATATTAAAAAAATCCATATCAGTATAACAGAAGCTTTAGGTTGCCTAATTGAACATACTCCAAAAAGCTAATTTGTGTTACTTTGATTTACTGCAGAGTTTCTTCAAATGCCGAGCTCCCTGAGGTATTTAAAGTGATGTTCAACTGATGACAAAATTTATTCACAGCTTTTAAGAGCTAAAGCATAACATAAACAGCCTGCTTTAAGTAAAATTTTAAATATATTCCTATATTTTCTATAACCTAGGATCTCCAATACTAAAAATTACTAGAGATTTTTCAAGGCGTCCACACATCAGTGGAGCCCAATTCTTTCCCCTTCCCTTTCATTCCGTTTCAAAATGGAGTATCAGAATGATAGAAAAATCAGTAATTGGGTAATGCTTTTCATTGACCCCATGGCTAACACACTGCTTTCTTTAACTATTTGAAAGATCTTCACATTTTGGTTTTTTTTTTTTTTTTTTTGAGACGGAGTCTCGCTCTGTCACCCGGGCTGGAGTGCAGTGGCCGGATCTCAGCTCACTGCACGCTCCGCCTCCCGGGTTTACGCCATTCTCCTGCCTCAGCCTCCGGAGTAGCTGGGAATACAGGCGTCTGCCACCTCGCCCGGCTAGTTTTTTGTATTTTTTAGTAGAGACGGGGTTTCACCGTGTTAGTCAGGATGGTCTCGATCTCCTGACCTCGTGATCCGCCCGTCTCGGCCTCCCAAAGTGCTGGGATTACAGGCTTGAGCCACCGCGCCCGGCGATCTTCACATTTTCTAGCTGGTTGGAGAGTTGGGTGTGAGCAGTACAGAGGGTGTAAATACTATTATCTTTCAAAGACATTGCAAAGGAGCCAGAGTTGCTGACTAATGCATGTACACACTTCAGAAGATAATCAGTAACCTTAAGATTAAGTTTTTTCTCTTTGTTTTGCAAAAAGAAGTCTGAATTAAATAGCAAACCAGCTATGACTAGGGATGTGCTTCAGATAATAATCAAATGAGTGATGGTTTTTATTTCAGATCTGAAAAGGAATCTGTTACTGCTTTTCTCATTTCTGTTTCCCCATCAAGTGGCAGTGCCATGCTGGGGCTCTTAGCAGCTGTACATTTCCAGTTAGCTTTTTTCTTTTTCTTTTTTCTTTCTTTCTTTTTTTTTTTTTTTTTTT